>NW_007727260.1:238450-253717 GCF_000696425.1 Galeopterus variegatus
CATGGGATCCGAACCCTCGGCGGGAGTGCCGCCGCGCTCCCAAGCGGTGCACTCTCCAGTGTGCCACCGGGCCAGCCCACAAACAACACTTTTGAGAAGCAAGGATATAGATAACACTTCCAAAAAGCTTGGCTGTAAAAGGTGGAGGAGAGATAGGTTGGTAAATACAGAAAATCTTAGCTTAGTTTTCTTTTATATTCTTTGTAACAGACAAGAAACTTGAGCATGTTGAAAAGTTGATAGAAAGAACCAGTAGAGAGGGTGAAAAAGGAGATTCAGGCAAGAAGAGGGTAAGATTAGGTTCCAGGCTTCTGGCCATAATGGAGTAACAGGGACATGACTTAACCTCCTAACTTAGACAAATAGAAAACTGGACAAAATCAATGAAACAACGCATGGACAACAGGCAGCACAGGACTGTGACCCCTGAGAGAAAGGTAACAAACAAGATGAGCCCTAAAATTATCCCACTGTACAATCTGCAGACACAGGGAAGAGGAAACCAGAGAAGTCTGTAGAGGCAGAGATCAGAACTAAGAAGGCCAAGGTGGCTACAGTTTGTAGGGCAGAGAAATAAAGAGGAGGAAGCTGCAGAGAGTGAGGGAGCTCCAGAATTTGGAAGAAGAGTCCCTTTGAGTCTCTAGATCTAGATGACTACTAACATGCACATAATGGGACTGAAACTGTACAAAGTATATTTTCCAACCACAATGGAATTAAAGTAGAAATCAATAACAGATACCTGGAAGATCCTAAATATTTGGAAATTAATCAACATATTTATAAAGAACCCATAGGTCAAAGGAGAAATAACATGAGAAATCACAAAATATTTTGAATTTATTGAAAATGAAAATAAAGCATGTCAAGTGTGTGCAATGCAACTAAAGCAACTCTTAGAGGGAAATGTGAAGCATTAAATGCTTATATTAGAAAATACAAGTAGATGGAAGAATTCTGGATTGAAGGAAAGATACTTTTTTTGTTGTAACAAAAGGGAAGAATGAGAATATGGGTAGGCTTGTGGTAGTTAAGTGAGTCACTGTTAATGGCGTGCACAGCCTCAGAAGTATGAGCTGAGTTCATCTGTTGATGGTGAGAGAAAGACAGGGGTGCTGGAAAGGGTCAGAGGTTTGCAGGTAGTGGCAAACACCTGAAACAGCTGAAGTGAGCATGGAAGAAAGCACTAAAAAGGGAAAACAGGATTACTAGGCTGCACTGAGAGCCCCGTTGAGGTTGGTAACTGTATTAAAGTTAGAATATGAGAATATGATTTTGGGGCTGAGCCCGTGGCGCACTCGGGACAGAGGTTTGCAGGTAGTGGCAAACACCTGAAACAGCTGAAGTGAGCATGGAAGAAAGCACTAAAAAGGGAAAACAGGATTACTAGGCTGCACTGAGAGCCCCGTTGAGGTTGGTAACTGTATTAAAGTTAGAATATGAGAATATGATTTTGGGGCTGAGCCCGTGGCGCACTCGGGAGAGTGTGGCGCTGGGAGCGTGGCGGCGCTCCCGCCGCGGGTTCAGATCCTATATAGGGATGGCCGGTTCACTCACAGCGCTCACTGGCTGAGCGTGGTGCGGCCGGTCTCAAAAAATGACAAAGAAAAAAAAGAATATGATTTTGTAAAGTAGAAAGAGAAGGAAAGTAAACATTTAAAATTGAATATTTCTAGGCAGATGAATTGAAAGTGACAATGAAGTAAGAGCATTGAAGATAACAGTGGTGGTTGTCTATGAATCTAAAACAGGGAAGAAAATAAACAGTAGTGAACAGAGATGGGTAAAAATGGCACAGTTATAATGTAAAAAATCTGGAAGGACTGGAGACTGGGTGACACTGGGATATCATTTTATTAATTTCAGCATTGCTGAGTGATGACAAGGGGTAGGGGTATGGTTATGAAAGCTGGCGTTTGAAGTAGCATGAAAGAGCAATTACTGGAGATAAGAAGGTTAAAGAACTAAAAACGATATTGGAAAGGTAAGTCAAGTAGGCACTCAAATTATCCAGAATAATGGTAGACTGGGAATGGAAAGAAAGACTGTAAAAAAGATCTAAAGTTTTCAGTGAATGAAAGTGAACAGTAGGCACACAGATGCTAGTGAACAAGAGAAGTAGAGAATGATAAAATTCAGTGGCCCACATCTTGAAGAAACATCAGTTTTACAAGGGAGTAATTATTTTATATGTTTGAAAGCTATTTTTCCATTATCCTTTCTAGAGAGCAGATGTTACTTTAAACATCACTAATAAAGTATTTTCCTCATATGGAAAACAACATTACAGATCTTATTCAAGTACACCACCATATGTTTACAAATTGTTACCAAGTTCAGTTTTTAAAAGTTCTGAATGAAGATGCATTAATTCTTGAACATAGAAAACAAATAGCACATGAATAATTTATTGAAAGCTTTTGCCATCAGCAGCTTTACTAACAGAAGTAATATTTAAGAAATCCCATAGGACAATCTAACAAATATATGCAAAAGAGAACACAAGACTAAGAATCTTTAATAATAAAATTTGTAATACCAAAGCTATATTCTGCAAAGAATGTTGTGCATGCACAAGCTCTCAATGCAGAATAAACAGATGTTTCAGAAAAATCCTGTTATAGTCTCACAAAGTCTGTACAATGGGTTCCAGAATTCTTCCATTCAACTGTATATTTACTTAGGGAAATAAACTGAATTCAAAAGTAGTAAACTGTCATATTAAATTATAAACAAATTTAATTCATTCATTCATTGAGCTTTTAATCTGCTGATAACACACTGCTGATACAAAATAATCTTGGGAGAAAAGAGAAAAGAGGGGGAAATCTTTAAAATCCAAGAAAGATGTTAACAGTATCAGAAGGATAGGACACTAACCCCAAAATAACCACAATGAAGTCAATACCAAAAGCAGTTGTTAATGCATCTCCAGGAATAAAACTTTCCACACTGCTGCATATCATTTTCACACAGATGTAGAATTAATTACTAAAATAAAATGCAAATGGCTCTTAATCATTTTAAAAGATGCTCAACCTCATAATGAGAAAAATGTAAATTAAAACTACACTGAGATACTATTTCTCACCTACTGTATTGGCAAAAATCCAAATGTTTTAACAACATACTCTGCAGGCAAAGCAAAGGGGAAACAGGCTGATGAGAATGCAAAATGGTACACTCATTACTTAAAAAAATTTGCAACATCTAGTAATATTGTACGTATGCATCTACCCTTATCTTTGACCTAGTAATCCCATGTCTATGACTACCCCAAAGATACACTGGCCAAAATATGAAAATAGGTACAAGCAAAGCTATTCACTGCAGCACTACTTGTAGTAACAGCCTTAAAAAAACCCTGATGTCTATCAATAAGGGACATGTTGAATATAAACTATGGTAAACAAACACAATGAGATACTATGCAGTTGTAAACAGGACTACAGAATAACTTTATATTCTACCATGGAGTGATCCCTAGAATAAATTAAGTGAAAAAAGAAAGGCTGGGGAAAACTGGGTATAGTTATCTAAGAAAGGTAGGACACTAATACATAAACACGTATATTCTACCATGGAGTGATCCCTAGAATAAATTAAGTGAAAAAAGAAAGGCTGGGGAAAAGTGGGTGTAGTTATCTAAGAAAGGTAGGACACTAATACATAAACACGCACATTATTTTTAATACACATAGGGAGAGGAAATATAGAGGAGACAGGAACTGAAGCTAGGTGCCTGTGAATAGAACTTGGTCATGAATTTGACTTTGGGACCATGTAAATGTTTGATGTAATTCAAAACAA
Organism: Galeopterus variegatus; assembly: GCF_000696425.1. Taxonomy (NCBI): domain Eukaryota; kingdom Metazoa; phylum Chordata; class Mammalia; order Dermoptera; family Cynocephalidae; genus Galeopterus; species Galeopterus variegatus. The sequence goes on from NW_007727260.1 coordinate 242,261, forward strand.
AATTAAATTTTAAAAATTTCTAAAAATTGAAAGCAGAAATGAAACAAACCTAATTCTCCAGTTGTCATTCTAACCACACAGAGAAGAATTAGTCCAACAGAATTTAAGAACACAGTTACAAAACTATACATAGTATGATATACCCTAAGGATCAAAAGACCTGCAAGAAATGTTTAACCTGTTTTAATAACCATTATGTTGCAGTTACTGTTAGTACTGTTATTCCCCCCCCCCCTTTTTTTGTCTTTTTTCGTGACCGGTAATGGGATCGCAACCCTCAGTGTCGTGCCCATACCGCGACCGGCAACGGGATCGCAACCCTCAGTGTCGTGCCCATACCGCGACCGGCAACGGGATCGCAACCCTCAGTGTAGCGCCCGCACCACGCTCAACCAGTGAGCGGACCGGTCTCTATATGGGATCCGAATCCTCGCGCCGCCATGCTCCCAAGTGCCGCACTCTACCAAGTGCGCCACCGGGCCGGCCCAGTACTGTTATTTTGAGACTGGTGTGCATGTGTGTGGTGGGAAAAAGCAAACAAATAATTTCATTTATGTCATGAAGAATAGGATTCTCAGTGTGGAAAAAAGTGATATAGATGTAAAAATCCATGAGATTAAGTAAAACCCTCTAGCCTTCAATTTTAAGTACCAGTATAAATTCTTTTTTTTTTTTTTTTTTTTTTAAGTGTATAGTTCCTAGGTCACTTCACTGAAAAGGTCTAGTAACAATGACCAACCCAGTAGCAATAAGCACTTTCCACACCCAAGTTTTGGTCTCTAAGTACCACTTTACACACAAAAGAACCTTCAAAAAATAGCTAATTCCAGGACTGGGATTGAAATATGCGATGAACCTGGAACATTTTGTCATACCAGATGTTTTATTCGTTTTGTGTTCCTATAACAGAATTACCTGAGACTGGGTAATTTATAAAGAAGAGAGGTTTATTTGGCTTACGATTCTGGGACAGCTGCATCTGGCATGGGCCTCAGGCTGCTTCTACTCATGGCAGAAAAGGGGCAGGCTGCCAGTGGGTACAAGCAGATCACATGGTAAGAGAGGAAGAAAGAGAGAGAAGGTGCCAGGGTCTTTTTAAGCAACGCGCTCTCGCGGGAACTAATAGAGCAAGAACTCATTCATTAATCCCGCCTGCCCCAGGGACAGCATTAATCCATTCATGAGGGATCCGCCCCCATGACTCAATCAGTTTCCAACATTGCCACATTGGAAATCAAATTTCCACATGAGTTTTGAAGGGGACAACACATCTAAAATCCATCACCAGAAAACAAAAAAAAAACCTATTAATAACTACATCCCAAAGGACTCAAAAGAAGCTCTTACTGGCCAAATATGGGTCTTTTAAGCATCAATAATGATAACACAATAAATTGAAACAGTCAAATACGTTAAATTTCACTACTTTATAATGATCTCAAAAACAAAACAAAACAAACAAAAAACATAAATAAAAACTAACTGGTCATCTTTGGTGAATGCTATAGAACCAAACTGTTGCTTTAAAAAGTGGCAAGTAGGAGAAAAGAATTAAGCATCTCCCCTAGTCAAGCTGCTCCTTATGTCAATAAAAATTATGATAAAAGTTTGTTTATAGAAATACTCTACAAAATAAATAAAAGAATGATAGAACATCATTATTTTACAGTGCTTAATGAATTAGTTCTAGGCAAAAAAATGTCAGTAGCACAGGAGTCAGCAAACTTTTCCTGTAAAGGGCCAGATAGAACATATGTTAGATTTTGCAAGCTACATACAGTTTCTGTTGCATATTCTCCTTTATGTTTTAAGTTACTGGTTTTTTTTTTTTTAAACACTCTTAAAAATGTAAAAATCAACATCAGCTCATGGGTTGCACAAAACAGGCTAAAGACCAGATTTGACCCATATGCTACAGTCTGCCAAACTCTGATAGCTAACAGCAAAAGAAAAATTGGCCCAAACAGACACTATATGCCTCTTCATGAAAGAATATACCATATCACCACTTACGTGACAGTCCCATAAAACCAAACCAAACCAAAACCCTGAAATGGATCAAGCCTCTAGATCCAACTACCAATTAAGAAAAAGACAGAGGAATACGGTAAGACACACTATGGGGATGCAATCAGTAACATCCCAACTGCAAGGAAATTCTTCAGGGCAAATGACCCAGTTTCTTCAACAAATAAATTACAAGAAAGAAAGGAGGGAGGTCGAGTGGGGAAAGGGCGGATGATAATAGCTTAAATGAAAAAAAAAATGTTACAATCTAAATACATGCAATTTTTATTTGTCAATCATACCTCAATACAACTGGGGTAGGGGGAAAGAAGCCAGTCACAGAAATAAAAACACTGTATGATTTCACTTATATGTGGACCCTAAAAAAGTTGAATACATAGAAACAGAGTTACCAGGGGCAGCAGAGTGGAAAGATAGGGAGATGTAGGTCAAAGAATACAAAGCTGCAGTTATGTAGAAAGAATAAGTCTAAAGACCTAATGTACAGCATGATAACTATAGTTAATAACACCGTATTATAAACTGAAAAGCTTAAACAAAATTTAAAACCAATGACAACCAATTCTGTAGATTCTGATTGAAACAAATAAAAAAACTTTTTTAAAAAAAGTATTGTGTACAATGTACCTAGCAGCATTATTCATTCATAGTAGCATTATTCCTAATAGTCAAAAGGTATAAACATGGAAACAATCCATTGTTCATCAACTGATAAATGGCTAAATAACATGTGTTATATCTATACAATGGAATATTACACAGCCATATAATGGAATGCAGTACTAATAAAAGCTACAACATGGATGAACCTTGAAAATATTATGCTAAGTAAAGGAATCCAGGCACAAAAGATCATATATTGTGTGATTTCATTTCTATTAAATGTCCAGAATAGGTAATCCAGAAAGTGTTATCTAGAGCGGGGGAACATGAGGAATGGGAAGTGACTGCTAATGGATACAAGGTTTCTTTGGGGTGATGAAATTGTTCTATAATTGTGGCAATGGCTGCACAACTCTGCGAATAGACTAAAAACTACTGAATTGTACATTTTATTTATTTATTTTTTTTTTTCCTTTTTTGTCTTTTTTCGTGACTGGTAACGGGATCGCAACCCTCGGTGTCGCGCCCATACCGCGACCGGCAACGGGATCGCAACCCTCAGTGTCGTGCCCGCACCACGCTCAACCAGTGAGCGGACCGGTCTCTATATGGGATCCGAACCCTTGGCAGGAGCGCCGCCACACTCCCAAGCGCCGCACTTTACCGAGTGCGCCACCGGGCCGGCTGTGAATTGTACATTTTAAATAGGTGAATTGTATGGTATGTGAGTTGTATCTCAATAAAGCTGTTACTAAAAAAATAATAATTATGAAAAGGAACCAGGGCTCCTCAGAGAAATGGCTAATTTTAGGATCAGGGCAGGAAATAAAAAAGATGAGTCTGGAACATTTTGTAGTGCCAGAAGTTAAGAAAGTGCTAAAAACACAATGATGGTGGTACAGGTATGTCAAATGGACACAGGAGCCAAATTAAAGAGCTTCCAATGGCCAAAGCTTGAACAATTTGAGCAACAACACATAGTAGTACTGGATTATAACACAAAGTATAAAATATCCATTAGTTCATACTGATATAAATAGATGGCTAAACCAATTTAAAAATTAGAGAGAACAGACAACTCCCCTGCAGAAGAATTCCAAATAATTTATACAGATATTCCACCCTTAAGGAGGAGGAGCATAACTCCCCCATGTAGAGGAGTCCTGTAGTGTGGACTACACATGGTGACTTCCCTCCCAAAAGATTACAACATGGAAGGAAGTGAGTGACTTTAAAGAGAAACTTGACAGATACAACCTCAGCCAGGTAATCAAGGTTAACATCAACAGTGATAAGTCACGTTGACAGTGTATGCCCTTGAAATTATGTGAAGAGAATGGCACTTTACCTCTGTGGTCTTCCTTCCAAAACCATAACCCCAGTCTAACCATGAGAAAAACATCAGAAAAATGCCAGAGGGATACTCTACAAAATATCTAACCAGTATTCCTCAAAACGATCAGGATCTTCAAAAACAAGGATAGTCTGAGAAATTGTCATAGCCGAGAAGGCCTTATGTGACAAGAGAACTAAATGCAACATGGTATGCTGGATGAGATTTTGGAACAGAAAAAAGAACACTAGGTAAAAATTAAGGAAATAATAATTTATCAATATAGGTTTGCTAATTATAACAAATGCACCATTTTAATATAAGACATTAATAATAGAGGAATCTGGGTATGGAATATAAGGGAACTCTGTACTATCTTTGAAATTTTTCTGTAAACCTAAAACTGATATAAGAAATAAAATTTATTTTAAAGTAATAATTATGACATTTATAAAACAATTAGAAATATAAACACTAAGTGGATATTTTATGATACAGTAATTATTTTCACTTTTCATTTTTAATGTGTAAAAATCTTTTATAACTGACTTAAAATATAAACACAAGATAATAAGAATACTGAAAGAGACCAGCTACAGAAGTTACACTGAGTAACCAAATACCAACTACATTCAATATCAATGAAATAATGAACATTTCCAATGAAACTGTTATCAATTAAATGCTGTTTAATGTAAAATTTTAATAGAAAGATCAGCAAAAGTGCTATCCAAAACTAATGCCATAATTAGGTAAGTAGGGGTCTAAGTTATTTGTTAGATAACCATATGTTTTGCTCTTATTTTAACAGGTATCTAGAAACCCAGCAGGTGAGCTTTAAAATAAAGACTTTAATTATTTCCCTTAACCCAACAACAGCAGCTGATGCTTGTCTAGTGCTTAGGTTCCTCTACTAAATTGATACATCTCCAAAGATAAAAGAGCAGGGACTAACACTGATCCAGGGAACAGGAGTTAGCAAGCTATCCTTCTGAATTACAAATGTGACTCCTCTATATGAACCCTGAAATTGTAATTTCAACCTATTTCAATATAAGTATAAATACATACCGTAAAGGTGAACAAAAGATCTGGGGGTTATCCACATAAAAAATTTCTCCATTTGAACAAATAGTTCACTTTTATTTAGTAATCACAAATCATGTTAAGTGTTTAAATAATTTTTCTTGTAGGTGTCATATGAAAGAATGTAGCTCAGTACGCACAAAAGGAGAATCCTTGAGGGCACCAAACATGGTGCTGAGTTCACTTCTCACTTTTATTAAATAATTTCTGACTATTTAAAAGAAAAATATTTGTTTTTCCAGAGGAATGTATTTTGAAAATAATGAAACCCAACTGGAAAAAAACATGATTGTATAAACAAATTTTTACCTCATATATATGAGAGTACTTCAAAAAGTTCGTGGAAAAGTAGAATTAAAACATAATGCAAATATTTCCATGAACTTTTTGAAGTACCCTTGTACAGCTTTTCAGGAGTATAAGGCAAGGTCAAATAATACTAGACCATACTGCACATATACGTATCAATGCCCACAGTACCTAAAGTAGATTCCTGCACACAGTAGGCACCAGTTTAATGAAAACTTTTGAGGTTCAGATTTTAAATCCTATAAACTAGATATATAACTAGAGAAATGGCTAAGTAAATTATGGTACACTGATATCACACAGTCACTAAAAAATTGTGAAGAGAGGCAACAGTAGTGGGTAAGAGCATGGGTTCAAGAGTCAGGCTGCTTGAGTTCAAATCCCAGTTCTACCATTTGCTAATTGTGCAGCCTTGGCCAAATTACCTATTCTCAGTTTACTCATCCATAAAATGGGGATAATAATAGTCACTGCCTCATAATGCAGTTGGGAGGATTAAATCATTTAATGCACATAAACTATTTGACAGTGCCTAACACACAGAAAGCATGCAAAAATGCTATTAGATTGTAGTAAAAAAAATATGCTATAGAGTGTGATTAAAAATATATTGAACAGGGCCGACCCGGTGGCGCACTGCTACAGTGTGCCGCTTGTGAGCGCAGCAGCGCTCCCACTGAGGGTTCGGATCCCACATACAGACCCACCGCTCACTGGCTGAGCGAGGTGCGGGCGCAACGCCGAGGGTTGCGATCCTGTTGCCGGTCCCGGGACGGTACGGGCGCGACACTGAGGGTTGCGATCCGTTGCCGGTCACGAAAAAAGACAAAAAGGAAAAAAAATACATATATATATTGAACATTGTATCTGGGCTCTGATTATAACTATGTAAAAGTCATGTACATATAGTACAGATGCAAAGAACAGGAGTTAATATGAAAAACATTGATCTGTAATTGTGGAATAATAGCAATAATTTTTAAAATTTCTATTAGTACATTCACTGTAAAATAATAAAGTTACTATTTATACAGGATAGAGTGCAATAAGTTATTTTTATATTAAAATAACAATTTGTTGATAATAATAAATCATTGTTTTAATAATTAATGCTTTCTGGCTAAAAATTATATATGCTGGCAATCAACAGTTCTCCTTTTTGTTATTGTTGCTTTTATTTTTAAAAAATTCAACATATGCCTATTCATTGTGTTGCCATCTCTAATAAAAGATAATCATTAACAAATTAGAATGAATCCTTCTAGACTTTTTTCAACAGATCCTCTCTCATTCTCTTTCACACACTGAAAGATTAGGGGTCTTACTTTTAAAAATGAATGATATAATACTGTATATATTATTCTGCAACTTGTTTCTGTCAGTAACAATGTATCTTGAATATACATCCATGTCCATACATACACTGTAGTTCTACCCCATTCTTTTTAACAGATACACAGTATTCCATGCTATTAGTGTGAACATAACACTAAACATATAAATTATCATCCAAATCAGGACACTTCTGAGAGTAAAAGAAAGTGCTCTTAATAATCAAGGACAGGTATAAATCAGGTCCACCCAAAAGCAAACTGGGACATACAAGGGTTCTTCAAAAGTTCATGGAAAAATAAAATTGAAAAATAATATGAATCTTTTCATGAATTTTTTGAATACCCTTGTATGATCACTCTACATAGGAGAGCTATACCTAATGGTTACCATTTAAGTCATTTCCAATTTTTTGCTATTATAAACAATACTTCAATGAGCATTATTGTGCCTATAACTTTTTGCACATGAGAGGTATCTATAGGATAGATTTCTAGAGCAGAATTATTGAGTCAAAAATAATGCATGTTTAAATTTTTCATAAATACCACCACCTATAAAAAAGCTAAATCAATTTCCATTCCCTTCAATAGTACTCATACAAGAAATGTCTTCCCTTTTTCTTTGTCAACACTGAGAAGCTTTTAAATGCTTATCAAGTTAATGGGCAAAAAGATGATATCAAATTACTTTAACTTGCACTTCCCTCAATATGGGTAAAGCTGAATATCTTTTTAACACACTTGTTATTTTCCATGCATTGCATATTTTTATTTGACTACTTACCAAAGTCTTCATTCTGTCTTCTACATGGTGAGGTACATGCCTAGAGGGAGAAGTGACTCGTCCACTAAATAGTCCTATATTATATTTCAAAACATTTTTATGTACATCCAGAAAAAAACTCTCTTGCCTAGCAGATATTTTTTCTCTAAGATACCAAAAACAATAATTATAATACTTCATCAGGTATTTACAGATCATTAAGCTAATTAATTCTAATCTGTCCTCCCACTTCTTTTACTACACATAATTATGCCCAGTCTTAAAAGGGGTGTGAAATTTCCAACTGCTGATAAGAGGGTAGGGAGACAAAAGAAACTGCTTTTAATCAAACATAAAATCTAGCATCCACTCACCATTATAATCAAGAAACAGACATAGAAAGATAAGCGGCTTGAAAATATCAGACACTGCTGAATTACTAACCAATAAAAACAAAATGACCTTTTTTGTCTGTGTTTGTTTCCCCAAAGAGTTTACTTATTCTCCGACTGCAACCATTAACCATAATGATGGTGCACAAATCTGAGTCTCTCCCTTCCTGTCAACTCAAGCTCAACAAATAAAAACCTAACACTTCTCCCTTTACTCTTTCCAAATCTTAGGAAGCACTTTTTTTTTTTTTTTTTTTTTTTTAGGAGTTTTTCTACTCCTCTAGTCTCAAGACGTTATCTTCTACCTCACCCACTCTATCTCAGGCCCAAACAATTTACCAAAATGAACTGGAATGATCTCTTTTGAATATACCCCCCCTCTCCAGTCCTCATGCTTCTCCTTTAACCCCGGTCTTTGCTGTATGTTGAGAACACTGCCTCTTAACTCATCTTTGTCTGACTCTCCAGCCCACGTTCCCCACAGTAAGTATCCCAAACCTTTCATTCTTTTTGCCCTGACCCCATTCTATTAAAACGACCCTACCTCCTATTTGACCGAGAAAATGAAATTCCTTTTCTATAAATTGGACTTCTCTTCTTTGCACTTCAAAATTTCTTTTTCATCTTTCCTCTTTACTTTCTGTCACAAGCATAAGGTTAAACTGTTTGAAATTGCTTTTTTTTTTTGGTAAAAATGGCCAAATAGCAACTTCATATGGTTCAACCTAAAAAGAGCACAATTCTTTTGATCCCTCCATTTCTCTCCTTTATACATTTTTCCCTACATTTTCATCCAGACTTCATTTCATCATTTCAAATTATCTTGTCCCCCTTGCTCCTGTTCAATCTCTTCTTTTCCAATGAATCTTTGCCCTGATCTACAAAAATGCCCCAAGTGTCAAATGAAAAAACTTCTTTAATCTTTCCCTCAATCCTGCTAATCCCTTGAGATGTTCTCTTCACTCTCCGTCCCTTCACTGTAGAACTTCCTGAAATAACAGTCTGCATGCCCTGCCTGCATCTTCCTCACTTTCCATTCCTCAACATTTTAAAAACCGGCTTATTTTCTCATCAACTCTATTGAAACTTTCCCCAGAGCTACCAGCAATCTCCACTTTGCCTTTCCTCAGTCCTCATCCTCTGACTTCTGAAGTCTTCAAATGTCCCGCATTGACCAACCCCCTTCACAATGTCTCCTCTATCACACTGCACTTTCAAAACTCTCCTCCTTTCTTTTATCTACATCCCTGACAGCTTCTTCTACTATCATTCTCTAAGTGTAGGTATTTCATAAGGATCAGTCCTTGGTTTCCTCTATTCCTTTTTTTCCTGGTAATTTAGTGCATATTTTCTGGCCTCGACTATTGTGATTATTTCTGAGGATGATTTCCAAATCTCTCTCCCTAACATTCTTCCTTGAGGTCTTCCCTAGGAAGTCTAGCAGACAGTTCAAAAAAAAAAAAAAAATCAATAAATCCAAAATTGAACTCACCTCACACCTAAATCTGCTTCTCCTCCCACATTCTCTATTTTGGTAAAGGATGAAGGAACTCCCACAATTCAACTGATGCCCTTTCCACTAAGACAGCAACTTTCTTTCCCCCACTGTTTACAATCCCAATCTTTCCCACAGTATCCTACAGAATCCCTTTCAGTGTAAACAAATCTCCAATCCATCCCGACCTTTCCAAAGTTCTCCTCTCCTAACTGACACCTGGCTCTCCAGGAACAATCCTGGTCATTCCCCTATATCCTGATAACCAAAGAACAGAAAATGACTTCAGCTTTGTCCCTTCTATTGATAACTCCAAAGCATTACTCCAAATTTGTGTAAAAACCCCTTCTCCTTTGAGGCTTGTACTAGTTATCAATTTATTACCTTTTGGCTTTAAACCCACCCTTCACTGCTCTGCTTTTTCCTACTAGAACTGGATTATCCAAACTATGTGATTCCTTTGTCAGCCAACTTGATGTCAGACTCTGCCAAAACAAGGGTGCTAAAAGGATGTACCTAACTATGTACACCTTAGAGTTCTCTTTTACTCCTGTTAGTAGTTAAATGCCTTTTACCTGAATAACAATTCTTTTTATTAAAATTTCCCTGTTCAAATTATTGGTATGGTTTCTGTCTCCTGATTGGACCCTAACTGATACAAAGCTCATGCCCTTTAGCTATATAACACACTCTACTGCCTTCTTATTGGTTATTACCCCTCTCCCTTCTCCTAAATCATTATTTTGTTTAACTTTATGATTAAAAGTCTTTAATGATATTGAGACAACCTTAACCTCATGTAATGGTTGATTCTGGGTGTCAACTTGACTGGATTAAGGGATACTCAGTTGGTAAACCATTATTTATTCCCAATGCTTCAGTAGGCGCTGAGCCCATCCCTCTTCTGCTGAGAAGAGAAACAGGTGGTTTTGCTTTTGAGTAGCATAACTGGGCTGCCCCAGGTGTGTCTGTGAGGGTGTTTCCAGAGGAGACTGGCATGTGAATGGTGGACTGGCTGAAGAAGATACACCCTCAATGTACGTGGGCAGCATCCAATCGCCTGGAGGCCTGATGGAACAAAAAAGCAGAGGAAAGGAGAATTCTTGCTCTCTCTTCCAGAGCCTGGATATCCTTTTTCTCCTTTCCGTGGACATCAGAACTCCAGATTCTCTGGCTTTTAGACTCCAGGACTTTTCACCAGTGGCACTGCCAGGCTCTTGGACTCAGAATTACACCGTTAGCTTCCTTAGTTCTGAGACCTTCAGATTTGGACTGAGCCACACTACTGGCTTCCCTGGTTCTGAGGCTCTTGAACTGGACTGAGCCACACTAGTGGCTTCCCTAGTTGTCCAGCTTGCAGTTGGCATATCCTAGGCTTTCTCAGCCTCCATAATGAGCCAATTCCCTTAATAAATCTCTTCTCATGTCTCTCTCTCTCTCTAAATATATATATATGTCCTATCAGTTCTGTCTCTCTGAAGAACCCTGACTAAAACATCATATAATCATGAAACTCTGTTTTTCTTTTTTCTTTTACTTTATTTTGTCAATATTCAATGTGGTTGATTATTGTGGCCCATTACCAAAACCTCCCTCCTCTCTCTCCTCCCTCCTTCCCAACAACCTCATATCTGTTCGCTTGTTGTATCAACTTCAAGGAATTGTAATTGTTGTGTCTTCTTCCCTCCCCCTCCAGTTTATTTGTGTATTTATTTTTAGCTCCCACAAATAAGTGAGAACATGTGATATTTCTCTTTCTGTGTCTGACTTGTTTCACTTGTTGCAAACGACAGTATTTCATTCTTTTTCACAGCAGAGTAGTATTCCACTGTGTAGATATACCACATTTTCTGTATCCACTCATCTGATGATGGACATTTGGACTGGTTCCAACTCTTAGCCATTGTAAACAGTGCTGCAATGAACATTGGAGAACAGTTATACCTTCAACTTGATGATATCCGTTCCTCTGGGTATATTCTCAGCCGTGGGAAAACTGGGTCATATGGTAGATCTATCTGCAATTGTTTGAGGAACCTCCATACCATTTTCCATAGAGGCTGTACCATTTCACAGTCCCACCAACAATGTATGAGAGTTCCTTTTTCTCTGCA
>NW_007727260.1:254676-255527 GCF_000696425.1 Galeopterus variegatus
TATCTTCCCATCTTCTAGTGCCTTCTTTAATTTTTCTCAACAGTGGTTTGTAGTTCTCATTATAGAGATTTTTCACATCCTTGGTTAACTATTTCTAAGTATTTTATTTTTTTTTGGTGGCTATTGTAAATGGGCAGGCTTTCTTGATTTCTCTTTCTGCATGTTCACTATTGGAGAATAGAAATGCTACTGATTTCTGTGTGTTGATTTTGTATCCTGCAATTTTGCTGAAATCATTTATCAACTCCAAGAGTTTTTTCTAGAGGCTTTAGGCTGTTCGATATATAGGATCATGTCATCCACAAACAGGGACAGTTTGACTTCATCTTTTCCAATCTGGATGCCCTTTATTTCCTTCTCTTCTCTGATTGCTCTGGCTAGTATTTTCAATACTATGTTGAATAGGAGTGGTGAGAGTGGGAATCCTTGTCTAGTTCCTGTTCTTAAAGGAATAGCTTTCAGCTTTTTCCCAGTCAGGATGATATTGGCAGTGGGTTTATCATATATGGCTTTAATTATGTTGAGATACTTTCCATCGATACCTAACTTGTAGAGAGTCTTTATCATGAACAAGTGTTGAATTTTATCAAATGCTTTTTCTGCATCTATAGAGATGATCGTATGGTCCTTGTGATTGATTTTATTGATATGGTGTATCACATTTATTGATTTGTGTATGTTGAACCAACCTTGCATCCCTGGGATGAATCCCACTTGATCATGGTGTATAATTTTGCATATGTGTTGCTATATTCTGTTAGCTAGTATTTTATTGAGGATTTTTGCATCTATATTCATCAAGGATATTGGCCTATAGTTTTTTTTTTGGTTGTATCTTTGTCTGGTTTTGC
>NW_007727260.1:256898-275112 GCF_000696425.1 Galeopterus variegatus
TACTGCTTTAGCAGTATCCCACAGGTTTTGGTATGATGTATCATTATTTTCATTAGTTTCAATAATTTTTTTGATTTCCTGTTTGATTTCTTCTTGGACCCATATATCATTAAGGAGAATGCTGTTTAATTTCCATGTGTTTGTATAGTTTCCAGAATTTCATTTGTTATTGATTTCTAATTTTAATCCATTGTGGTCTGAAAAATTACATGGGATAATTCCAAGTTTTTTGAATTTGTTGAGACTTGATTTGTGACCTAACATGTGATCTATCCTGGGAGAACGATCCATGTGCTGATGAGAAGAATGAATATTCTGAGTTTGTTGGATGGAATGTTCTGCAGATAGTGTGCCAAGTCCAATTGATCTTGTGTTTCTCTGCTGATTCTTTGCCTAGATGATATCTATCCAATATTGATAGTGAGGTGTTCAGATCCCCTGCTATTATGGTATTAGTGTCCATTTCCTTCTTTAGGTCTAATAGAGTTTGCTTTATAAATCTGGCTGCTCCAACATTGGGTGCATATATATTTATGATTGTTATGTCTTCTTGATGGGTGAATCCTTTTATCATTAAGCAGTGGTCCTCGTTATCTCTTTTTATCATTTTTAGTTTGAAGTCTATTTTATCAGATATAAAAATACCTACTCAAGCTCATTTTTCATTTCTGTTTGCAAGGTAAATCTTTTTCCATCCTTTCACTCTTAGTCTATGTGAGTCCTTATACGTGAGGTGGGTCTCTTGAAGGGGGCATATAGTTGGGTCCTCCTTTTTAATCCAGTCAGCCAGTCTGTGTCTTTTGATTGGGGTACTTAACCCTTTTACATTAAGAGTTGTTATTGAAAAGTGTTGATTTACTCCTAGCATTTTATTGATTTTTGTTTGGATGTCTTAAGTGTCTTTTGTTCCTTTCTTTCTGATTTACTGTTTGTCTTCTCTATTTGTTGGTTTCTTGGGTTGTAGGTAAACCTTTTTTTCTCTCTTCATTGTTGGCATTTTTATTTTACTAGTGAGTTTTGATTTTTCTTGAGTTTTTATGGCAGTGGTAGTTATTTTTCAGGTACCAAACCCTGTACTCCCCTGAGAATTTCTGGTAAGGGTGGTTGTGTGGTAGTGAACTCCCGCAGTTTTTGTTTGTCTGAGAAATATAGTATTTGCCCTTCATTTTGGAAGGATAGCCTTGTGAGGTAGAGTATTCTTGTCTGGCAATCTCTTTCTTTTTGTATTTTGAATATATCATCCCATTCCTTTCTGGCTTTTAGGGTTTGTGATGAAAAGTCTGATGTTAGTCTGATTAGGGTTCCCTTTTAGGTGATTTGACGCTTCTCTCTTGCAGCTTTTAAGATTCTCTCTTTGTCTGTGAATTTTGCCAATTTGACTATAACATGTCTTGGAGAAGACCTTTTTGGGTTGAATACATTTGGGGATCTTGAGGTTCCTGAATCTGAAGATCTGTGTCTTTTCCTATACCTGGGAAGTTTTCTGCCACTATTTTGTTGAATATGTTTTCAACACAATCTCCTTTTTCCTCTCCTTCTGGAATACCCATGACTCGGATACATGAGCGCTTAAGGTTGTCTGATATCTCTCTTAGATTTTCATTTTTGTCTGCCTGTGTTATTTCAAACAGCCCATCTTCAAGGTCAGAAGTTCTCTCTTCTGCTTCTGCAAGCCTGCTGGTCAAACTCTCTGTTGTGTTTTTTATTTCTTTTTTTGTCTTTTTTCGTGACTGGTAATGGGATCGCAACCCTCGGTGTTGCGCCCATACTGCGACCGGCAACGGGATCGCAACCCTCGGTGTCACGCACGCACCGTGCTCAACCAGTGAGCGGACCGGTCTCTATATGGGATCTGAACCCTCGGCGGGAGCGCCGCCACGCTCCCAAGCACCGCACTCTACCGAGTGCGCCACCGGGCCGGCCCATTGTGTTTTTTATTTTGCTGAATGAATTCTTCAGCTCAGCAAGCTGTGCTACATTCTTTTTCAGGGTCTTGATTTCCTTGTACATTTCTTCTTTCAGGTCCTGTATACTTTTCCTCGTTTCATCATGTTGTCTAGCTGAGTTTTCTTGTATCTCATTTAGTTTCCTTAGAATTACATTCAAAATTCCTTGTCAGACATTTCAAGGCCTTCTGGTTCTATAGGATCTAGAGCTGGAGTTATTGCCCTTTGGTGGCTGTTTCAGTCCGTTTTGTGTTACTATGACAGAAATACCTGAGACTTGGTAATTTATAAAGGAAAGAGGTTTATTTGGCTTACGATTCTGGGACAGTTGCATCTGGCATGGGCCTCAGGCTGCTTCTACTACGGAAAGTGGCAGGCAGCCAGTGGGTACAAGCATATCACATGGTGACAGAGGAAGCAAGAGAGAGCAAGAGAGGAGGTGCCAGGGTCCTTTAAACAATCAGCTCTCGGGAGAACTAACAGAGCAAGAACTCACTCACTACCCCCTCCTCCCCCAGGGAGAGCATTAATCCATTCATGAATGATCTGCCCCATGATTCAATCAGTTTCCAACACTGCCACATTGGAGATTAAGTTTCCACATGAGTTTTGGAGGGGACAACACATCCAAACTCCATCAGTGGTGTACTTTCTTGATTTTTCATATTTCTGGTATCTCTCCTTTGATGTTTAATCATTGTGGCAAGGGACTTCACGGTCCACTGGTTCGACACTTTTGTCTGGCTAGGATCCTGCCAGGCCTGCCAATTTGGCATGGCCTCCTCAGTGTCTGCTAGGTTGCCTGCTGGCGCCTCGGGTGCCTGGTCTCCGCAGGACTCAGGCGTCTCCGGGAAGGCATCTCTCTGGTTGGTGCTCATTTGGCTGGGCTGGGGGATGGGTCTGGCAGATGTGAGGCCTACCTGCTTGGTCGCAAGCTGGTGCCACGGTGCATGTGGTCTCTGCAGATCTCAGGCCTCTTCAGGGAGGTGCCTCTCTGGTCAGGGCACACTTGGCTGGTCTGCGGATGGAGTCTGGTGGCAGCGAGGCCTACCTGCTCAATCGCAAGCTGGCACTGTGGGGCGCGTGGTCTCTATGGGACTCGGACGTCTGGCAGATGTGAGGCCTACCTGCTTGGTCGCAAGCTGGTGCCACGGTGCATGTGGTCTCCGCAGATCTCAGGCCTCTTCAGGGAGGTGCCTCTCTGGTCAGGGCACACTTGGCTGGTCTGCGGATGGAGTCTGGCGAGGCCTACCTGCTCAATCGCAAGCTGGCACTGTGGGGCGCGTGGTCTCTATGGGACTCAGATCTCTCCAGGGAGGCACCTCTCTGGTTGGCACACACTTCGCCGGGCTGGGGATGTGGCTATGTTTCAGCTTTAGCAGAGTCTCCAGGGGCCAAGAAAAGGAATCAGGAGACTCTGGCAAAAGACCTAGACAAGATGAGATGAAGGTTTAAACCAGGACAGAGAGGAGATGGAAGCTGAGAGACGGGGGACACCGAATCAAAAGGTCTCAGCAAGAGGAAGCTGGCAAGGGTGGAACATTTTTAGCTCTGATGATGAAGAGGATGCTGGTGAGTGAGGGAGCCCTTGAGTTTCAGATAGTCCTTCTTTTTCTGAAACTCTGTTTTTCTAAGATGAAATTCTCTCCATAAATGGTGGCAAGTCACAAGTCTGATGATCTCTTTGAGCTGATGTTTAGTTTTGTCTTTGTTTTGGGGTTCTTCTTAGGTCAGGATTTCAGTCTGTCCTCTTTGCATGCCTTTCATTTGAAACAAATTTTAAACACTTTCATCCTTCTTCATTGTGACAGCAAAAGTATGATGGCCCCAACTCAAGCCTTCTGAAAGTGTCAAGTGTTACAATGCGAGGTAATTTCACTATTACGGGTCAAAGCTGATATTCTAACCTTTTCCCTGACACCTCTGCAGATCACCAAAGCCATAAAGTCTTCTGAATAACTGTGAAAATCACCGCTGTAGAGGGTGGTGTTTTGGCACTTCCTCAGCTCCACAAGTGCTTATTACATTTTCAATGCAGTAGACTATTTGCAAAAAATACAATACGATCTTTGTCCTCATGTTTACAATCCGTTTGGAAAATAAGATTTACATTTATGTGACTTAGTAAAGGCATTTCTGATTACAAACAGAATTACATGTAAATTGACTTAATTTTTCAAAAAATAAAGATGCAGAGGTATTCGTGTGGTATCAAATTTCTGGTTCCAATTTGATGTGAAACCTAATTGCACTTCTGGTCCTAAAGGTTCATGAGAGGGAAAGTAAATCGAGAGGCTGTGCCCAAAGCATCACATTCTAAAGAATTCTGAGATCCTGAAGACATATTTGGGTCAGTGCTGTCCAACAGAAATATAATGAAAGTCACACATGTACTTTTAAATGTTGTAGTAGTCACACAGAAAATTAACATGGGAAATTAAATTTAATAATATATTTAACCCAATATATCTAAAATTAAACATTTAAACATAATAAAAAATATCTTACACTTTTTATATTGCCTTTAAAAACCAATGTATACTTTATATTCAAAGAAAATCTCAAATCAAGCTAGATACATCAAGTGCTCAATAGCTCCAAGTAGATAGTGACTACTGTACTAAACAGCACAGCTTCAAGAATTCTTTAAATATTCAATTCGATTTTCAGTACAGTTCTAAACTGCAACAAATTACATGTACATATTCAAAAGTGTCACATTTAAAAATCTTACCACACTGGAAGTGACAAATGCACTGCTTTATGCATCCAGATTAACGTTACTTTTGTGCAAACCCAGAATAAAGCTTCTGTATAACTGAATATATAACTAATCATTTTATAAATTTGTTATTGACAAGGTAAGTTTTTACTATAATACTGGGCTTTTGATTAGATTTAAGCCTACATTAAGAACTCACATAAAATGTGTAAGCAGGTAACAATGGCAAAAATGCACCTAGGTTAAATTCTAGGCAAGACTTGGGCACACTTATTCTGTGTAGGTTCATGTATAATGTATAGGAAACAACGAATGCTTAACACATTACATCAGAATAGGGGAGTTTTAGCACTTATTTTAAGTTCTGGGTACTTACTGCCTAAATTTCATAAAGTGTATGACTAATGCTTGGATATTTTATGCTTCCAACTTGATTAAGTATCCCTTTTCTATCATCCCATAAACACCTACATTTCATTGTAGTATGTTTAAATGTTCTGTCTTCCCTACTAGACTGTATGCTCCATAAGAGCAAGGGCTGTATCTGTCTTATTCAATGCTCATCCCCAGAGCCTAGAACAGTACCTGGAACATAGTATACCTAATATAAATTTGTTAAACATCCCATAATTTTATATTATGCAGATTGTATTTCTCTTCTTACTGTCCTGAAAGAGTATTCTTTGTATCTGAATTCCTCTTTCATTTTGCAAATCTTGACAAAATGCTTTGTCACAAACTAAGCATGAATTCGCTCATTTTTCTGAGTCTAGACTTCTGTCTATACATACCAAGACTGGCATTAAACTTAGGGAAAGAAGCCAGCATCAAAAGGTTATACATTGTATGATTACACTTATATGACATTCTGGAAAAGGCAAAACTATAGGGATGGCAAAAAGGTTAGTGGTTGCCAGGGATTAGGAGTGGAGAGAGGATTTGGCTACAAAGGGCCAGCCTGAGGGAATTTTGGTGAGTGATGAAACTGTTCTGTATTCTGATTATGGCGGTGGTTAAAGGAATCCACCATACACAGGATAAAACTCATAGAACTGTAAACACACTGAGTTAATTTTATAATTTGCTAATTTAAAAAAAATTTAACTGAAATAATAATCTTTACTCCACCCAACCCCCACTCCTGCCCCGAACTTCCTCACTGTATTTCCTAAATCAGTATCACTATCCATCCAGTTGCTCTGTTGCTCCATGGGTCAGCTAAGGACTTTGTATATTGGTTCACAGTTCCCCAATGCCTAGAATATAACAAATACTCAGTAAATACAAGAGGTCCTCTAAAGTTCATGGAAAGATCCATATTATCTTATAATTCTATTTTCCACAAACTTTTTGCAGTACCTTTGTATTTGTTACCTAAACAGGAAACCTAAAACAATTAAGAAAGAAGAAAAGGTAGGACATTTGGCGCCACTGAACACAAATAAACAAAGAGTAAAGTGAAATAAAAAAATTTTAAAAAATCAATGGATAGTATAGCCATTATGGAAAACAGTAGGAAGGTTCCGCAAAAATTAAAAATAAAACTACCCTGTGATCCAGCAATCATACTACAGGGTATATATCCAAAGGAAATGAAATCACAATTTCAAAGAGATATCTGCACACCATGTTTACTGCAGTATTTACAATAGCCAAGATATGCAATCAATCTAAGTGTCCATCAGCAGATGAATATATACAAAAATCTGATATATATATACTCAATGGAATACCATTCAGCCTTAAAAGGGGGAAATCCTGTCATTTGCAACAACAGGGATGAACCTGGGGTACATTATGTTAAGTGAAATAAGCCAGGCACAGAAAGATATATACTGCACATATACATGGAATCTTAAAAAAGTCAAATTCATAGAAGCAAGAGTAGAATTGTGGTTACCAGGGGCTGGAGGGTGGAGGGTTGGGTGATGTTGGTCAAAGGATACAAAATTTCAGATAAGAGGAATAAGCTCAAGAGATCTATTGTACACATGGTGACTATAGTTAATAACAATGTATTATATTCTTGAAAATCACGAAGAAAGTAGATTTTAAATGTTCTCACCACAAAAAAGATAAGTATGTGAAGTAATACATGTTAATTAGCTTGATTTAGCCATTCCACCATACACACATATTTCAATACATCGTGTTGTACAAAATAAATACATACAATTTTCATCAATTAAAATAAATAAAATGAAAAAAAATCAATGGATATAACCACAACAAAATTAAGGTTTTCTGTTCAAAGGACACCACAGACAAAGTAAACAGATGACAGAGAAAGATGATTTTCCAGTCTATAACCAACAAGAATGGTATCAGGAATATACAAAGCACTGCAAATCAGCAAGACAGACTATAAATCTAACACAAAAATGAATACAGGATGTAAATGAAAAAATTACAGAAGCAGACAACTGAATGTTATAATTACTGCAAGACTCGTTAGTAATCAGAAAAATGTAAATTCAACCAACACTGAAATAACTCTTTACACTGGTGTCAAATGGCAAAATTTAGAAAGGTAAGTCCTATTGAATATTGGCAAGGACGTGAAGAAGACGGTAACTAACATGTGTTGCTGGTGGGAGTGTAAAGTAGTACAAATACTCTCAAAAATGATCAGGCCATATTTAGTGAAATTAAATTATATGTATGCCTTATGATCTAGCAATCCCACTCCTGGGTGTGTATCTCAGAGAAATTTATACAAAGGTCAGTAAACATTCACAGCAAAGAACTTACATCGTGATTGTATCCATGGTAACGGGAGCTAGAACAAAGCAAGGTATCTACAACTTGGGAAGTAGAAATAAAATATAGTGGATGCATACTATGAAATACTATGCAGCAATCAGAGTCAATAACTACATGTATAAAAACATGGATACATCCCCAAAGCACCATACTGAACAGAAGGAAAAAAAGGAAAGAATTAGTACACATAACTCTAAATCTTCCCAACGACCCTATAATCTAAGTACTATTATTATCTTCATTTTACAGATGAGGAAACAGACAAAAATCATTATGTAATTTTCCCCTCGCCACACAGCTAATAATTGGCAGAATAAGTAACAAAAATAAGATGTACAGCACAGTATTACAAGTTAAAAACACACAAAACAACATTTCATTTTTTATATATTTTGATGCATACCCAAGAACATATATAAATCATATCAGAGTAGAGAGAAAGGAAATGGTAGTGATGATGGCGGAGGGAAAAAAAAAATAAGAGACACCTTGCACTGTCCAGTGATAATGTACTATGAGCTGAATTGCTGGGCTTATTCAATTTTCTACCCTTAAGAGCCAAACTTTTTAATTTTTAAATAATTTTTTATTGGGGGTGGTGGGCAGCTGGCTGGTACAGTGATCCAAACCCTTGACCTTGGTGTTTTAGCACCATGTTCTACTGAGTGAGCTAACTGGTCAGTCCTCAAGAACCAAACTATATAATATATACTTTTATGCATTTATGAGTACGAAAAACTTGGACTCATCCTTGGTATCTTCCTCTAAGGTCTCTCCCTTTCATCAGTCACCAAGTTTTGTCTACCTCAAATATATGCCAAACACAGCAGCTTCCCACCATGTCCACTTACACTGTCTAGCCCAAACAGGAACTACCATAACATAATGGCTTTCTAACCAGCTGCCCTCCTTCCAGTTTTGCCCTGCTCCAATTCATTCATCATTAATCTGACTCTGACACTCCTTGATTACACACTTCAACAGCTTCTCATTACTCTAACAGTGAAGTCCGAAGTCCTTGACACACCCAACAAGGCCTTGAATATTTACTCCTATCTTATCTTTCCTGTTTTCATTAACACCACAATCGCCCTCTCTCACTCCACTTCAGCCACACTGATCTTTCAGTTCTTCATATTACCAACCTCTGGGGGATACAGACCCATATATGGTCTGCATCTGTCAGACCCTGGCTGCGATGTCCCTTCCTTTAGGGAAGCTTTCTCTGATACACTAGCCTGGGTGAGCTCTCCCTTGTCCTTTGCAGCACTTAACATTGTAATCAATTTGTTTCTATAAACTCTTGATTATTATTTGCCTCTCTGGCTAAATTATAAACCCCATGAGGATAAGAAACGTTTCTGTTACCCGATATTCTATCCCCTATACCTAACACAGTGCCTATATACAATACTTATTTGTATTAATAATCCTTCTGAGGGCCATAAAATAGTATTAATCTCTCTATTTGCTAAAAAGTCTTAATATGCCTATTGCTATTTTTTAAAGTGAATAAACAAAATGCTTTATTTCTGTAACTAAAAAAAATTTTGTCCTGTGAACTTTATATTTTCTGTGAGTCAATGACTACCCATATTAAAAATTTTAGAATTAACAATCTTCTCTTCTCAAAAGCTCATATCTCTTCAAATTTAAGGGTAATATATTCTCAAAGTGCTGCTCAGAGTTTACTTCAATGAGTATTATACAAATTTCATAAGCCAGAGAGGCTGAAATGATGCGGTAAATGGAAATACATCAGTCAAAATTCCCCTATTCTATCACACGTAAGTAACATTTTCTCAACCAAGGAAACTTAGAGGAAGAAAATACTATATATCTAGAGAGCCTAAGTAGACTCTAAATTTAAATACCATAACTACAAAGGCAAGAATCCATTACTAAACTCTCACCAAATATTTAGTAGTTGCTGTAATATTTCACCAGCAGGTGGCAGATCCACACAACTTTCTAAAAATGCTCTTATCAGCCCTGAGAAGTTAGTCCTATTAGAAGGAATTTTAGGAAAAGCTAAATCATTTTAAGCATATTTGAACCTGAGCCAGTTAACCAGAGGCTAGATACAATTGGCTCTCAGAACACTACATTTCTATTTAACTGTAAATTTCTCTCCAAGCCATGCAGAGAGAGCCCAATTATCTTTAAAGAGAAAAGAACATTAAAATACAATTTTAAAATGTGGCTATCCACAGTCCAGTCATTCAAAATCCTCAGAAGTAAAAGAGATCTTTGAATCCAAAAGTAAAAAGAACGAGATTAAAAAAAAAAAAAAACTGGAAAAAGAGA
This sequence comes from Galeopterus variegatus, assembly GCF_000696425.1. NCBI lineage: Eukaryota > Metazoa > Chordata > Mammalia > Dermoptera > Cynocephalidae > Galeopterus > Galeopterus variegatus. The sequence continues at coordinate 266,637 of NW_007727260.1, forward strand.
CAGGCAAGACGATGAGAAAAGCAAGGATAGAAAACACCTATCAAACCAAGAAGCTATCAAACCTAAGTTTTAGCAACCCAAAGGAACAACTGACATTTCTGTGTTTTCATTCTGTGTTCAGCAAAATAGTCTAATCAATAAAATAAAGACTTTAATCTCAAGTCAATCAGTTACAGTCATGCTTTGCATAACAGTTTCAGTCAACGACAGACCACATACACAATGGTGGTCCCACAAGATTATAATGGAGCAGAAAAATTCCTATCACCTAGTGCCATCTAACACGGCAGTGCAATTACTTTACTTTTTAATAAATTTAGTGTATCTAAGTGTACAGTGTTTATAAAATCTACAGTAGTATATAATAATGTCCTAGGTCTTCATATTCACTCACCCACTGACTCACCCAGGAAGTGCCCTGCACAGGTGTACCATTTTTTATCTTTTATACCGTATTTTTACTGTGCCTTTTCTATGTTTAGATATACAAATACTCACCATTGTGTTACAACTTCCCATGGTATTCTGTACATATTGTACAGGTGTGTGGCCTAGGAGCAACAGGCTATACCATATAACCTAGTTGTGCAGTAGACTATACCATCTTGATTCGTGTAAGTATACTCTGTGACGTTCACACAACGAGATCACCTAACGCCACATTTCTCCAAACATATCCCCTTCGTTAAGGGCCACATGACTGTAATTAAGAAATTGACTTTTGGGGCGGGCCTATTAGCTCAGCTGGTTCGAGCATGGTGCTGATAACAGAAGTAATCTGTTTAATCCCATACCAGCCAGCAGCAAAAAATAAAAATAAAAGAAATTGGCTTTTCAAACTTTTCAATTAAATGACTACAAAATTCTAAGCATATATTATGAAATTTCAAGATGAAAATATTACCTTGAGATGAGTCTTCAGTTATTTTAAATGCTACTGGAAAGAATATTTGCAAATGCATCCTTTTTTATTTTATTTTATTTTTTTTTTCCTTTTTGTCTTTTTTACTGACCGGTAACGGGATTGCAACCCTCGGTGTCGCGCCTGTACCGGGGACCAGCAACGGTATCACAACCCTCGGTGTTGCGCCTGCACTGCGCTCAGCCAGTGAGCGGGAACCGGTCTCCACATGGGATCCAAACCCTCGGCGGGAGGCCACCTCACTCCCAAGCGGCACACTCTCCAGTGCGCCACCGGGCCGGCCCTGCAAATGCATCCTTTAAGAATAAGGACAACACCCTAATCTGTTCACCACTTCAGCTGCAGCACACCTCACCTTCCACCACTCGTCCTCCAGCCCTACTCCACTTCTCCTGCCTCTTTCTGGTCTGTATTTGCAAGAAGCCATGGCCTGACACTCAGAAAGAGACCCCTAACCACTACACGCACCCGTCAGTGGCTCAGCTTCCTCACTAATGCTTCCTTCCTGGTATGCTTCAATCCACTCACCAAACCTAGCTCAGCCACAATTAGAAATCAATACCCAACCTGCCCAGTGAACCAGGGCTGATATGAGTTTTGTGAGGTTTGAAGCATATGTAATTTGTAGACCCTTTTGAAGAACAAGAACAGGAAAAAAATAATTCTCAATTTTGCAAATTTTGTAGAAATAAACAATTACTGAACCCACTGCTAGACCCTCTCCCAGGTTCTAGAAGGGGCCCATGCAAGTAAAGAGATCCAGAGATCATCAACTTAGGGGTAAATTGCCTCTCCCATGAACACATGCAGAGGAAAAAACAATCCTCTAAACTCCATTTGTTATATAAAACAAAACAACTAGTACACCAGTTCCATTCAATAAAAGGAAAAACACTGCCCAGAAAGTTATGCTATTCAGTTGCTTTAGAACGAAGTGGCTGAAATTAAGTACAAAGCCAAACTGCCCAATGGTGACAAGAGAACAAAGCGCAGAGAAGGAAAAATGCTAGTGGAAATAGTGGGTGAAATGCCTACTCATCCATTTATTTCACACTACTAAATCACACTGCCATCAACTACCACAGGTCTCCCCCAGAACAGCTGTCCCCACTGCATTCTTAATTTCATAACTCAGCTTCAGAAAGCTCATTTGTTTCCCCTGACAGAAGCGTTCAAAAAACGAGTGAAAAAAAAACAATTCTCAAACAACTCTGCTTTGGGAAATTTCTTTCATTTATACATCATTCTATAGTGCAAGGTCTCTAACACTTTACAAGAAAGCGGCCGAATCTCTCATTCCTTCGGATAATACAAACTGTTTTGATATACGCAAAGGTCTCAGCAGCTTATCTGACTGAACAAGAACACAAGTTCTCATTTCCTAATAACTTCCTGAATATTTTATTATCGTTTCCTCCCAGGAAATTTATTCACTCTATGTAGCTCCAACACTAACAGTCCATTTTTGAAGGGAAACTATTCAAGTATAACAAAAACTCATATAAAAGATTACCTCCACTAATAAGTTACTGGTTGACTATCTGAGTAAAAAATGAGTTGAAAATATATATGAATTTCATAACACAGAAAACAAAGCAAAGAAAGCCATTTATTTAAAATGATAATTTAAAATACTAATTTATTTAAAATACTAATACATTTATTTAAAATACTAATTGATAAAATGCAAATAAATAAATAAAACCATTGGTATATTTGTCAAAATTGATTGACTAGTACACTTAAGATCTACATTTCAACTATACCTATGTGAAGGAACTTCAAAAAGTTTATGGAAAAATAGAATTAAAAGATAATACAAATCTTTCCAGGAACTTTTTGAAGTACCCTCATGTTTAAATTATACCTCAGCAAAAAATAATTACCAAAAAAATTTGAGAGTAAGATTGTGTAATTTTACCCATTAACAAAAAAATTATTAGTACTCTTCAGGGAAAAAGCTTTATAGAAATTACCTTGTATGTTTTAACTCCAGGATTTTTTAAAAAACATATCATTTGTATTCCTAGGGCCACTATTTGAGGCCTACTGTATGGCATAATAGCCTACAATATATGCTAAACTTTTTACAGTAAAACCTCTGCTCTTTGGACCAAAGGGATTTGCGGCAGTAAGTAACCAGTAACAGTTAAGATTCCAAAACAAAATCTACCTGGGCATTCTCTTTGCCATATACACCTCCAAACAATTAAAATAGAGCTTCTTTCCTTTCTCTTTGGAACAGAGGAAGTAGGTTTGACTAAACAAAGGAGATGGGAGCTAATGCATTTTTAAAAAGGGAAGAAATTCCAGGAGGGAAAACCACACTGTTTAGTATTCTGTAATATAGCAAGCTGGTTAAGAGACTGGCCTGGGTTCAAATTCCTGTTTGTTTCTTACTAGGTGTATAACCACAGATGAAATGACTTATTACATGTAACACACTTGTAAAAAGTCTCTGGAACACAGTGCTTTACACAGAAAAAAACTAAGTCACATAAAGGTTAACAAACTTGCCCAAGATCCCAAAACCCTGGTAACACCCAGAACTGCTAGTTAGTAAGCATGAGAAAGTGATTTGCAGAAACAAGGAAAATATAGCCAACTGTATCTTAACACAATAGAAATACAGCATCTACTATATCTCTGTGACCAACAGGACCCATGTCACACCCTTTACCATAACATCCCTAAACCTTTTAAGAACCTTTTACTGTGTACTAGACTTCTTGTTTAGCAGAAAAGTGGGAAACACTGTCATTATCTAAATTAACTAGAGCCTGCTGAGGACTGAGGAGTGGGAGTGAGACTCACCCAACAACCCACACTGGTGCTCCTGAACCATCCTTGAAGACATCAGCATGAAAAACTGCAACAAATCTCAACTGAACATCTACAGAACACTCAAACACCCATTTTGTTTAATACAGCAATGCAAATGAATACAGTATATCATAGAAATCATTCTAAAATATCAATATCATTCTACCTCCCTCTGCTGCAGAGATTCTCTAACATATTTAAGCAGAGGATGCTTTTTTTGTACAATAAAACTACTAATTCCTAGACTGGAAGAACTATAGTCCATAAAACACTAAATTTGGTAAATAGCCTAAAGTCAACCCACTCCACCAATTCACAGTATAGCCCACAGTCAAATCAAGCACCTCTCTCTTCCGTCTCCATCTTGCACCACTTCATATCACCACCCTAAACCTCAAAGTAAATTATTTTCTGTTTTCCGAATTACCAATGCTTTCCTACTTCTAGAGGTTTGCTCATTATACTTCCTCTCCCCTGTCCTATCTCCACAGCTCCACATCCTCTACTCAGCCAGGGCCAACATCCTACACAACAGCCTGTGCTAGCTAAGCAGGGTCCATGTACTCAGCCTTCAGGATCCAGATCAAACTCTATCATTCCCATAAAGCTTACCCTGTCTGGAAGTAATTTTTCCATTTCTAGAACTCCCAAATTACTCTGCACCCCTTTTACAGCATACATCACTTTCTACATAGCATTATGATTGTTTTTATACATGATATGCTCCTTATTCGATTAATAACTCTTATTTCTTCCATCTCCCATTACCTAGCTCAGTGTCTCACACATGGTAGCTACTCAATAAATGCTTGCTGAATGAAGAAATGAGTCTGAGAGTCTATTTCCCATCAGAGAATCATAATCAGTTTCTACTAAACACTATTAAATAGACTGGAGTTCTCCCTCAGAGAACACAAACTATTTGAAGTTGCCAAGAGCTACATCTTAAATCAGAGAGTCACTGAGCTGTAGAGCAGAACTTCATTCACACAAGCTTCCTTGTACTTACTTGTTTATGTGTTCTTCTCTGTGAAACAGGCCTTTATACTGCCAAAATTGAAGAGGGTGGGGAATATAACTAGTTTAATTTGTGTTAAAAATATGTAGCCAATTAAAATGTAGTTATGATAGCCTGAAAATGTGGCTCAAAAATTGCTGTTATTATAAAATATCACTTATCCTACAGTTTTCCTTTTAATTATCATAGAAAATGTTTCTGACCTTCTTCTGATAACTTATTTCTCTCCCAGATAGTGCTTCACATCCTACAATAATCCCTAAAGAGAGAACAAGGATCCAAGAAAACATAGTTTCCTTATAAACCAAAACATGATCCCTCTAAATCCTAGGAGATGAGCAGCAATGCTGTCACAAGAGAAAACACTAAATTTGGTACATAGCCTAAAGTCAACCCACTCCACCAATTCACAGTATAGCCCACAGTATAGTTCCCTCTTTAGGGAGAGATAGGGAGGTGGCCAAAGCAGTGGCAAAATAAATGTGAGAGAGATCAGGCTTGCATCTAAACAAAAAATCAGTTCTCAAAAAGAAGAGACTGCTTTAGGGTTTGAGGAAGTGATGTGGGATGTGCTGAGGTCAGGGGAATTGAAAATACAAAATCAGACAGAATGAAGTTACTTATCCTTTGCACTATACAAGACCCCAGGCCTTCTCATACCTCCAGAGCCCTCAGACGCCCTCCCATGCTTACTGTCAATTTTCTATTTACCCATCCAACCAAAACTTACTGAAAATCAACTACGTGCCTGGCACTGTTGTAGACACTGGAAAAATAGTAAGAAGCACTCATTTAGCACAAAGGATAGATATATGGTGTTGTTATTTAACTTCTTTAGATCCTTTAACCCCTAATCAGATTATAAACCTTTCGAAGGTAGTATCTGTCAACTAGATTACAAACATCTTGAGAGCACGGTAAAAATGACTAAATATCATTATCTTCACAACTTCTTATACCTAGGTATATCACAGGATCTATTTATATCCCCATATTGCTATTAATAAAGATGCAAACACATCATGGCTATTTGCAGGCAATGGTACACCCTCACAAAACAAAAGCAGCTAAAAGGGAAACCAGAACTGTTCCTAAGTTCTTGGTTCTTCATACTTCTGCTAAATCCACTGGAAGAACCATTTCACCATTTACCTTCCCACATTTCTACCCTCTCCTTCTATACTCAACTATTCCCCCCAAATTAATGCCAATGTGAGACATTCATTTTATACCTAATGAACATTGTGCTAAGCTTAGCAAAAAAAGGAAATTTAACAGAGAGAAAAATAAACTACAATTTACAAGAGAACACAGCATAGTGCCAGTCACAGCTCAAGTAAAGTGAGACCTCTCTACCAGAGAAAGAAAGGGGTTGAAGCAGATTATCTCTAGGATTCATGAATTCTGACACACACACACACACACACACACACACACACACACACACACACAATAATTCTACAACTGATTGGGCAGAATTCCTTAGTTGGTGACATGGCATCATATGATACAAAAGTAACCATCAAGAGGCTCAATCTCCACAGTTTACTCTGAGAAACACCCTTCCATTGTCTCTATCAAATGGACAATAATCAACTACATGTATTTCCAGACACAGAGTTCCCCCAACTCCAACTTGTTCACACTTTTAGAATAGCAACAGAAAATGCATGTCTTCCGGATGATGAATCATTAGCAGTTTTTTCACTCTATAAAGTTGGCATATACAAAGGCATACTACTCGTCTGGCATTTATTCATATACTGCTTTGAGACGTATCGATTCTTATATGTTGTCTCATGTTACATTAGACAAGTTCCTTAATGGCAAAAGCTGTGTCTTATATAACTCTGTAGCTCTCATAACACAGTATCCAGCAAATACAGGCACCAAAATCAAAACAAAACAAATACCACCCCATTCTCACCACCCCAACCCCTCCAAAAGAAAAAAAATCCTAATAGATAAATGGCTGTTTGACATTCTATTTAACTTGAGATCCTAGAAGGCTGGGATTGTATATTATATTCACTTACCTCTTTGTACAGTCCAAATTAGCCACATCACAGGAACTTAAATAGCTGCTACTGAATCTAAGACTCACTTTTCTCATCTATAAAGCAGAAAGATAAATTAAATGATTCCTCCTATAACTCTGTAATTTTGAAAGTCTTTTATTTAAAAAAAAAATCTGGAGCCCTATTATATGTCAGACATTGTGTTAGGCCCTGAGGATACAGAAATAAGTTATGGCCACTACCTAGAGGAGCATGGTCTAGTGATCATAATTTGAATTTCTTCGCCTGGCTTCTGCACCCTGTCTTACCCTGGTCATAGTCTACCCTGGTGCCAGTATTTCATATGCTTGCAAAGCAAGCAGTGTGAGCCATGACCAGGAGAGAAAGGAGGCCAGGGACGCCTGGGGCTGTGGGTAAGGCTGACACAGAGGGAGAGCCAGGCTGGGGAGGGGTGTGAAGGTGGACACTGAGAGAAGAGCTGCTCCGTGCCCATAAAGGACCATACGCCTATACTACTTCAAACATGAGAAAATGATTCTCTCTGCCTGGAATTGTTCATTGTCTCCATAATCTAAATAATACAAGGGTATCCTCTCAAACCAAGAACCCATTTTATTACACTGAACATTATATAGTAGTCACTTCTGACAGCTTCTAATGAGCAATAGAAATAAAGCACAAGAATAAGAAACTAACATGCAAAAGAGCACTTCATTTTAGCCATTACTTTACCTATATTCTCTGCTTTTCTTATCTTACTCATGAGTTTAGAGTAACAAAACAGCCAAACAGAGGGATTGATTAGAAAGGAGTGAAAACAAGGGGACTCCTAACCTTGAGATAATAAACTAGATAATTAGCCTCTGAACAACTAGGAATCGGTTATAAAAGTCCCCACTTTTATGGGCCGGCCCGGTGGCGCACTGCTACAGTGCGCCACTTGGGAGCGCAGCGGAGCTCCCACCAAGGGTTCGGATCCCACATACAGACCGGTTCCCGCTCACTGGCTGAGCGAGGTGCGGGGGCAGCACCGAGGGTTGTGATCCATTGCCGGACACGAAAAAAGACAAAAAGGAAAAAAAAAAAAAGTCCCCACTTTTAGACACAACAGGTTTTTAGAGATAGGTATCTAAAAGTGAATTAATTGCCCTGAGGTAAAATTCTGATTGCATTTACAATGTATCTTAACTATGCCTGAACTGTTGTTACCTTTATCTGTTTAGACATGGATTGAGTCCTCAAATGAGTAAAATCTGCTGTGTAAATCAGGTACTTAATTAAAGAAAAAGCTTAGTAGGCTGCAGGGAGAGATTTGTTGAAACGGTGAATTAAACACTGCTATAGGAAGAAACCTCCTTCACTTATTAATTCTATCATTAGTCTACAAAATTCAAGTCAGTCAAGAGTAGTTACTGTTCATACATTTTTCATTTAAGATTCTAGTTTAGGGCCGGCCCGGTGGCGCACTGCTACAGTGCGCCGCTTGGGAAGCGTGGTGGCACTCCCGCCGAGGGTTCGGATTCCACATACAGACCAGTTCCCGCTCACTGGCTGAGCGAGGGGTGGGAGCAACACCGGGGGTTGCAATCCCGTTGCCGGTCCCAGTCCGGTGCGGGTGCGACACTGAGGGTTGCGATCTGTTGCCGGACACGAAAAAAAGACAAAAAAAAAAAAAAAAAAAAAAAAAAAAAAAAA
>NW_007727260.1:275349-276140 GCF_000696425.1 Galeopterus variegatus
AAAAAAAAAAAAAAAAAAAAAAAAAAAAAAAAAGATTCTAGTTTAGGGTAAATATTTTCTGGGAACCTACAATCTCTGAAGTACTCACTAATCCCTGGTAGATGAGGGGAAAAAGACACTGAAAACAATGCTATCCCCATAGAATTTATAATCTTCTTAAATCTCCTAGTATGGTATATTTCTCATATTTGTACTGATACTAGTAATCTTACCTCTCTGGTCAACTACCTCCCCAACTCCTGAAAATTATTTCTTGTTTCTCATGCACAGCAGAAGGCTTCAATTCCTTATTCAGAATATTCACCTGTTCTCATGCTCCTTCCCTGCTGTTAAGAGTGTGGAGTTCTCTCTCCTTGGATCAAATGCAAATCTTTCTACTCTTGCTCAGAACCCCATGTTCTCCATCCTTCAGAAAATTTACACTATTGATTATTCCGTTTTCCTCATATATTCAAACTACTCCTCTCATATAGAGCCTTCCATTTCTAAATATGTTCAAGAGTCTCGCCCATTAAACACATCCCCCCCCACCCCCACGAATGAACGTGCACACATACACCCCTACTCATTGGATCTCAACTGCTACATTCAGTCATTCCCATTCACAGCTAAATTTTCTGGAACTCCGTCTTTACTTCCTCCCTTCCAACTTGTCCCTCAACCTGCTTCCAAATTACACCTAAAGCCGTCAGTAAGGTCACTAGTGACTCTGGGGTGGCTAAATGCAAAAGACATTCTCTACTTCTTTTTTTTTTTTTTTTTTTTTTTTTTTTTTTTTTTTTTTTTTCCCG
>NW_007727260.1:276456-292771 GCF_000696425.1 Galeopterus variegatus
GCAACGGATCGCAACCCTCAGTGTTGCCCCCGTACCGGACCGGGGACCAGCAACGGGATTGCAACCCTCGGTGCTGCTCCCGCGCCTCGCTCAGCCAGTGAGCGGGAACCGGTCTGTATGTGGGATCCGAACCCTCGGGCGGGAGCGCCGCCGCGCTTCCCAAGCGGCGCACTATCCAGTGCACCACCGGGCCGGCCCCGACATTCTCTACTTCTTACCACACTTAATCTTCCAGCAGAATCTGATACTCCTTTTTTGGCTCCTATGCTACAACCCTCTCCTGGTTTTCCTCCTACTTCTCCACTCACTCCTTCTCTGTCTGGAGTAGCCCATCCTTCTCAACTCAACCAGACTCTAAGCAAATGATTCACAAATCTATAGCCCACCTTCCACTACACTCCATACTATAACCAACAGCCCCTTGGATAACGCAAAGGCATATCAAACTCATTATGTGTAAAATTAAACTCATGCTCTTCTTGCCCCCCAAAACTTAATTCTTTTCCCAATAAAAGATGCCACCATCCATCTTGCTATACAAATCCTAAGGAACCTTAGAAATCATCTCTGACATGTCCCTCTCCCTTGCCACCAAATTCTATTTTATTACCTAATTATCTTTTCACTCCATGAACTTCTATCCATTATTCTAATCCAAATTATCACTGTAGACTGACTAGGCTACCACAACAGCATAACTGTGAGATATCACCACCACCTCCACACACACATTTTTTTCTTGCATGTTATTGTAATTGTCAAGTTATTTACCTTTTAGTGGAGTTTCAAGTTCCTTAAAGTTAGACAAAACACAAATCACCTGTTTACTTCTCTATTTCATTCCTACTAGAGTGTGAACTTTACCAGGAGAGGGTTTATAAGTTTTAATCGTCCTCATGGCCCAGAGCTATTAGCATGCAGCATTCACTCAATAAAGGTTTACTGAAATAATTAGTCAATCTGAAATTTCCTTTGTTTTGAAGAATCAAAAAAAGTTTATATACTTTCAGTTTAACTTTTCATTTATGTTCCTGATTTCAAAAGTTGAAGCAGTAAATAAAGCAAAACTAAAACTTTCTTAAATGTACTATAATTTTGAATCTTCCAGATATTACATTAGTGGAATACAGTCCCAAATTCTAATGACATTTCATAGTTGAAAAACCATTAAAAGCGATCAGATATAATATGATCATTTCCACGGAAAAACAGCTAAAATAAAAGACTTTCAGAGAAATGGCAATTCTTTTCAATGTTCCAAATGTTCATAGCTATAAAAAGACACTTTTTAAACACAACTGAATATGTGATAACTACTCCATCATATGTAAACTGTATTTTCCCTTGGAGGAGGAGTTCATTCTAAAATACTATTTCTTTTATATTAAGAAGCAATATTCTGTTCTTTTCACTCAACATTTAGAAAATGTTTCTCAAACTTTGAAAATAAGAAACCCCACAGAAGCCTTTCAGAAAACAGATTCCTAGGCCCCAGACCCACAGACCTTTTCTCAGTAGATGTATAATGACGCCCTGAAATTGGTGACTTCACTCAAAGAATCACTTAGGTATGTTGCCATTGGCTAAAGCAACCAACCCTTATGGAAGATCTTATCTTAAAAGATACTAGACACCACTGATATATTAAGAAAACACACCTCATTTCTATTTTCTTCTAGCTTTTCCATGATTCACTTTCATCATGAAATTATCTTGTTTTATGATATAGAACAAATGCTCATTAACTATTTCTTTTTTTTTTTTTTTCCTTTTTGTCTTTTTTCGTGTCCGGCAACGGATCGCAACCCTCAGTGTCGCGCCTGCACCGGACCGGACCGGCAACGGGATCGCAACCCTCGGTGCTGTGCCTGCACCTCGCTCAGCCAGTGAGCGGGAACCGGTCTGCATGTGGGATCCGAACCCTCGGCGGGAGCACCGCCACGCTCCCAAGCAGCGCACTGCTACAGTGCGCCACCGTGCCGGCCCTCATTAACTATTTCTTGAACTACTAAGTTGAACCACATTCACATAAGTCATATGCTATAGTAAAACTATATTTCATTTGTTTAACATAATTAAAGATGTAGTTCGCAATATCTCAAAAAGTACACTACTACTACTAGATGTTCTAACACCTGAACAAGTGTGAAAGCCACTGCATAAAAACTGAAAACTGAGCAACAAGCGTATTCTGTCACATCAAGTTTTTAGTATTACACAAATAAATTACATATTTAAAACTGAGGATAAACAAACATATAAAGAAAATTAACGTACATTATGACAAAGCATTAGTCTGAAAGACTGTCACTGCATGTAAAATGAAGAGAACCAACTCTCCTTACAGAGTATTTTATGACTGTAACAGAAATAACTTTGTTCTTCCTGTGACAGCATAATAACGCTAGCCATTTCCTTTTCCAATCTACTCTTTGGCCCCAGCTACCTGCTTTTCTTAATTCCTTTTACTATATCCAATCTATCAAACCACTTCCAAATCATTATTTCCCAACCAGCACCCTCTAAATTTAAGGCAAAAGATTCCTAATTCTTCTTTTTTTAAGTAAAAAAATTGCATAGTAAAGATGTAATGTCTCTACTTTTTTGTTTCATGTCCTACCTACCTTACTAAACTCTGAATTCCCTATTTAAAATCCAAAAAGTAAAAATGCCATAAAAGCCAGGCCATTCTACTTTCCATATATGTACAACACATGAGTAAATGCAATAGCATACATAACATAAACCTGTATTAACTGACATGGCCGCCTAACTGGAGAATAAACTGAAATTTACTCTTAAAAAAAAGATGAGTAACTCAACAAAAATTATTTGATTTTAACTGGAACATCTTCTACGTACATAAAAACTATTATCAACATCTTTATTTATATTCAACCATCTAACTAATGGGTTAAAAACCTAAAATTTTAAATGAACTTTGGTGCTTTGGTTCTCCCAAAGAAAAGTCTTGCAGCCTAAGAGAAAGGTATCTCTGCCTCAAGAATAGGTATATAAGATTAAGAGACTTGCCCATGTCTGTACCAGAACCTGGTACAGTGCTGAAAACATTCACAAAAATGTCTGTTGAATAAAAAATGCCCCCATTCTATCAAAGGGTTCCTATCAGGCAAGAGTTAATTAGCCTAGTAGAGTCCTTGAGTAATTGCATAATTATAATGCACATGTACATAAAAGTTAAAAAAAAAAACAACTATTTTTAATTGGATCAGACACCAAACTAAACTGACTGAAAAAGAGAAAACACACACAGCGCAAACTATCAGTTCAAGATGGCAAAACTGAGCTCATGCATTTACCCAATGCCCACCAAACACCCCACCCCAATATCCATTGAAATAACCAAAGGAATAAAAAAAAATTAATGAACAAATTAAAACACTTTGGAAAAAATCTGTATCTCCACTGGCAATCACACAACGGTGACAAGAATATATGGACCTATGATGCCTCCAACAAAAAAGGCTGGCAAAGCATCTGGCTGCAGTACTCATGTTAAGCATAACGTGCTAAGTAAAGTTTAGGGACAAAGTTTAGGGACAAAGGACAGAAGGACAAGCAGAGACTGCCACTGCTAGCTTCAAAACCAATTACCAGCACTGAATTTTGAATTTTTGAATCTCGGCATTGAAAACAGATGCTTTTGCAGTAAATCTCCCTGTCTCACAGCGGTCTGACTATATTTTGCCCCTGCTCCCTGAAAACCACCAAACCAATGATCCAGCAATGTAAAATTGATGAAAATCTAAAATTTTCTCTTCTTTTATCTATACCTGAAATATGAGAACAGGTACCCAACACAAGCTTCAAAGAGTCCATCTCAACCAGCAATACTTAACACATGTAGACACCACTCCATTAACATGATCAACTCCAAATAGATACCTGAAGAGACCCAGAAGCTAAAGGAGTGATTGTTCTATCAACTGGAGCCAAAATTTCCCATGGAAAATTTACTGAGAGGGAGGGAGGGAGATGAAGGGTGAGAGAGTGGGAGGGAGGCGGAGGGGGGAGGGGAAGATGGAGAGAGGGAGGGAGAGAGAACAAATTTTAGAATATGACTAGAAATTGCACTGCAAAAATCCCAAAGGAACTTAAGAAAATATTATACGAAAAGAGAACAATCTGAAATCAGGAAAGACTGCTTTCAGCCACAAACCAAATGAATAATTTTTCAAAGAAATACAATGGGGGCAATAAACAGCAGATTGTACATGGCAAGAAAACAAAGACAAGCTTGAAAATTTCTCATAGAACACAAATAAGAGAAAGAATAAAAGGGGCATTGAGAGAATTCATCTTTCAGAAATGACAGAGTCGATGGTTCAGACCAACTCTTCCACTGAGAACTAAAGAAACTAGAAAAAATATAAACTGTCTGTGAAAAAGGCAATCAAGGTAATCAGGAATTGAGGAACCAAGATCCAGGAAGTAAAAATCCAAACAGACACATCTGAAATTTGGGGCTCCTTTCTGCCTAGAGGTATCAGCAAATTCTAAAGGCTACTGCTGAAGAGGCTGAGATAGTATAGCTTTTCAAGGTAATCAGGAATTGAGGAACCAAGATCCAGGAAGTAAAAATCCAAACAGACACATCTGGAATTTGGGGCTCCTTTCTGCCTAGAGGTATCAGCAAATTCTAAAGGCTACTGCTGAAGAGGCTGAGATAGTATAGCTTTAGACACACTCAAGCCCTAATGGGAAAAAAATTGGAGTGAGTTCCTGCCAAGAAGGAGGGTAAACCCCTCAAGCTGTGGATTAGGACCTCAAAAGTCTACATCTGAAAAGTAAAGGTAAATCTAAAATATTTCATCTCGTAGGGTCTGAAACCCAATTTTAAATCATTTCAATCCCTGAATAGATTAAAGAAATCTGAGATTGTGAGTACCTCTAACATAATCACCTACCAAAAGCAAAGGTAAATCTTTTCTGAGGGAAGAAAGTATCATCCAGATAATCTCTGTAATTTTTCAGGCACAATACCCTGCACTCAATTACAAACAAGCAAATGAAAGGACAACTCCTAAAATTTCTTACAACCACAACTAAAGAGCAAATCTAAAAAGTGGCCAAAGGGGGAGGGTAAGCATATTACCAACAAAAGAGGAAAAATAAGACTTACAGCTGACTGCTCACTAGAAAGATGGAGTTCAGCAACAGTGGAAAAACAATTTAAAGTGCTGAAAGAAAAAACTGTCTACTAGAATTTTATACCCAACCCCAGTCCCCCAAAACCCAAAATTGAAGGTGGAAAACATATGTTTTCAGACAAACAAAAGCTGAGAGAATTCATTTCCAGCAGACCTAACTAAATACTAAAGGATATACTCTAGGCAGAAGGAAATGATTCCAGATGGAAGCTCAGAGATACAGAAAGAAATGAAGAGCAACTGAGTAGGTAAATATGTGGGTAAATCTAAATGAATAATGACATAAAATAATAATAATGTTTGTGGATCTTAAATCTAAAGAGAACCAAAATACACAACAACAACATAACATAAAAATTGGAAGGAAAGAACAAATGGAATTAAGGTGTTATAAAGGCCTTGCATTGTCCCAAGAAATGATACAAGTCAAAGATGCTTATAGGAAGCACTAAATGAATAGTAAAAGAAACTATATCTTGGAAGCCAAGAGAGGTAAAAACTGGATAACTGAAAATAATCAAAAGAAGGCAAGAAAAGAGAGAGGAGAAACAAAGAATAGGCAGAACAAGTAGAAGCAAATAATAAAATGGATGATTAAAGCCAAATACAGGTATATCAGTTATTACATTAAGTACACATGCTTTAGTATAAACATAAAAATTGTCAGATTGAAAAAAAAGAACATAACCACGTTACATACACAACATAAATATAAGGCTACAAAAAGGCTGAAAATAGGGCCGGCCCGGTGGTGCACTGGATAAGTGCGCCGCTTGGGAAGCGCAGCAGCGCTCCCGCCCGAGGGTTTGGATCCCACATACAGACCGGTTCCCGCTCACTGGCTGAGCGAGGCGCGGGAGCAACACCAAGGGTTGCAATCCCGTTGCCGGTCCCCAGTCCGGTACGGGGGCAACACTGAGGGTTGCGATCCGTTGCCAGACACGGAAAAAGACAAAAGACAAAAAAAAAAATGGCTGAAAATAAAAGGACAGAAACATTTAAACACTAACCCAAAGACAGGTGATATAGCTATATTAATATCAGAAAAATCAGAATTTAAGGTAAACAGAATTACTAAAGAGAACAATAAGAGTCCATTCACCTGAAAGACAATTTCTATGCACCTAATAATATAGTCTCAAAATATAAAAAGCAAAAATTGACACAAAAAGAACTAAAGTGTCATGGAGGTCATATATAAAAAAGCAAATATCCTTACCATTGAAATTCCAGAAAGAGATGATAAAGTAGAGAAACAAAGTAGAAATAGTAAAGAAATAAAAGAAAAACATTTTCATACCCTAAGATAGATTTGTGTATTCAGAACAAAAGTACACTAAGTACAGAGAAATCACATCATACACAAATTTTAAGTTAAAATAACTCAACCATATACAAGAGACAAGATGAAATAATTTTGTTCTCCTAATGGAGCTCAGCTCCAGTGTGCCTCTCTTAGCATAAGCATCTCACCACACTGCAATTCTAAAGTTTTAAAAAAAAAACTTTTTTTTTTGTACAATGTAAGTGCAAGTTTTTCTCTTTGTCTGGTAGTCAACAAAAGAAATTATCTGTTCCAACATTAGGGGAAAAACTATCTATGCCCAACGTATTAAATACTAGCCTCCAACTTGGAGTTTTCCTAGGGCATGTTAACGGGTAATTATTTTTTTTTCCTTTTTGTCTTTTTTCGTGACCGGTAACGGGATTGCAACCCTCGGTGTTGCGCCCGCACGGCGCTCAACCAGTGAGCGGAATGGTCTCTATATGGGATCCGAACCCTCGGCGGGAGCGCCACCACACTCCCAAGTGCCGCACTCTACCGAGTGCGCCACCGGGCCGGCCCATTAAAGGGTAATTATGACAATATGCAATTTTCACATGACTTGCTGAATTTAAAACTAGTGCCTAAGTATTATGCAACTCCACCGTACCAGGTTAAAAAAAAATAAAAAGAATGAACAATGAATGAAAAAAAAAACAATGAATGAAGAAAGAAAAAAACAAAACAATGAACCTCATCATATCCTGGTGAAATTTCTAAATCTCAACTCATACACACACAGATCTACAGTTTTTTTTTCTAATGTGGGTAGCTGGTACCTACTAGACAACACTGTGTATAACATTAAATGCAGGGGGGAGAACTGCCTCATGAGTTCTGAAAGAAAAAGATGGTGACACAGGAATTTTATACCAAGGTCAAGCTATTATACATACACAGAGGCAAATCTAAAAACTTAGGTGTGAACAAAAGTGGAACTAATTGCCAAGTTAGTGCCGCAATGTTATCTACGATATTTCTTACCCACAAATTTCAATGACGGACAAATAAAGCTGACTCCGAACTGAAAAATCAACTACTCTGAAGAAAAAAGAAATAAATCCACTCTTCACAAAGCTTCTGCAGATTTTTTTTTTTAAACAAGGATTTCTTCAGAAAGTGGCAAAGAATTCCTTGGAACTTCCCAATTCACACTATCCTGAAGCTCATTTCTGAGGCTTTGAATAAACTCCAGAAAAATCAATGTTTCATAAAAGATGCCCACAACATTTAATGGGAAATAAGTGAAGTCTTAAAAAACAAATATGTAATGATAAAATTAATTTTCAGGCATTAAAAATTGGAACGAGCACTATCTCCAACTTCTAGCATCCACGGGTCAATCTTTAAAGATAATCTTGCTTTGATTTCATCATCTGATAATGACCTCTCCATTACAAAACAAATGATGAAATTCAGAATAAAAATGAACCTTCTGAGAAATGGCTTACTGATAAAGAGCATTTCTGCTGCTTTTGCCATTACTCTGCCTCATACTGCTTGCTCTTCACTTCACCCTCTGGCAAAAAAAAAAAAACAAAAAAACCAAAAAAACCTGCCCAACTGAAAAACCTACTCATGGTTTCAAAACCAGCTCAAGTCCAAGAAACTTGGCCAAATATTCCAAACTAAACAAATCCTTATCCTCCTCAACATAAGCTCACTCATTTAACAATCTACTTATACACAGCCATCAGATAAAAATATAAACCAAATTACATAAGTATTATCTAATTTTCATGTCTTTTTAGCTAGCCTCTCTATCCAGTATATAATAACAAAAACAACAGTAATAACAACAGTTTATGTTTAATGAATGAGTAAGATAAGCCAGGCTCTGTTCTAAACATGGATACATATTAAATCATTCATTATTTATCTCAGCCCAGGAGGGTGGGTGGTAAGTTTCTGTACATGTAATTTTAAGTAAAGAATTGTTCAGAATTGTCTTTGTAAGCCTTCACTCTCCCTTCCTACCACTATAACCCAGGGCCCTATGATGCCTGCAGAGGTAAGGGAAAGAACATACATTGCTTTAGCACTATCCCATTTTTTCATACAGATATTTTTCAATAAGCTATCCATAGGCGAAACAAACTTTATCATTCTACATAATTCTTATTCTAGGTATCAAAAGCTTTAACAGTGGTGTCTTCTTCTGCAGACAGAGGGACCTTCCTTTGGAAACCCAACTAGGGGTGTATGCCTAAATCTTTGCCCCAGGTTTTCTTTTTCCTTCCTAAGGGGTATGATCTATTCTCAAGGCTTGAACTATCACCTCTATTGATAATTCCTGAACATAACATTTCTAGCCTTGGCCTTTCCTCTGAACTCTAATTCTGTAATACCTTTACAAAGATATTCTACTGACATCTCAGCCTCAAGGTATCCAAAATGGAAATCATATCCTGTCCCTCAAAGTTGTTTCTCCTACTGCATTCTGAATCCCTTTCCATTTTAAACCATCACAGTTCCTTCAGCCAAACCGACATCCAAGTGTTTGGTTAACTGAACTTAATCACTTTAAACCAAAATTGTTCATCCTGTCTTAAAAGAGGTAACAGGATGTTTCAATTTTTATGTTACTCAAATCAATGAATATTTAACCTTTTTTCCTTCAAAATAAAATAGTTTTAAAGCTTTTGAATCCACAAGAACTACATATGAGCAGTGGTTAGCAAAAGTCAGTTATCAAGCCACAGTTTTGACTATTTAATTATCATTAATTATCTTAATTACATATTATTTAATTTATATTTATATATGAACCATTAATTCAAGAAAATATATAGAAATTTGAACAAAAGACATAAATAGGCTATTCTCAGAAACAAACCATTAATAAAAATCTGAAAAGATGCTCAACTCCATTAATAAATTTAAAATATAAAATTTAAAGAGAAACTTTTCTTACTCCATCAAATTGGCAAAGACTAAGAAGTCTGAAAATAACTAGTATGTTGGCAAGGGTGTGGGGAAACAGGCACTCTCTCATTTGTTGTTGATAAGAGTGTAAATCAGCTTCCCAGTGAACAATTTGGAAATAACTGCCAAAAATTTTAATATACATGCCCTCTTCCCTTACAATTCCACATCTACGAACTTATTCTATGGTATACTTGGACATGTGCACAAAGACATTTGTAAAAGTGGGTTCACTGCATCATCTGTTTGCAATCAAAAGTTTGGGAGCATCAAAAGGGAATTGGTTATATAAATTATGATACATCCATAAAATAAAATACCATATGGCTATCAAAACAACTCTGATAAATTTAAATGTACTCACATGAAAAAATGTCCTTAAACAAATTGAAAAACAGTACGCACTGCATAATCCAACTTGTTATTTTTGTTATATGTGTACTACATATTTTAAATATTTAATTGCATGTATAAGACAGAAAGTCCATAGCTATTAAAAGTGATTACCTCTGCAGAGGGCTGGAGTGTATGATTTCACATTTTATTTCATATGTTGTTTGAAATTTTATAATTTTCTTTTTTTTTTCCTTTTTTCGTGTCCGGCAACGGATCGCAACCCTCAGTGTCGCGCCCGTACCGGACCAGGACCGGCAACGGGATCGCAACCCTCGGTGCTGCGTCCGCACCTCGCTCAGCCAGTGAGCGGGAACCGGTCTGTATGTGGGATCCGAACCCTCGGCGGGAACGCCGCCGCACTCCCAAGCGGCGCACCGTAGCATGCGCCACCGGGCTGGCCCGAAATTTTATAATGTTTTTAATCTTTGAAGAAGTCAAACTGACAATTAACTTTGCCCAAAAATAAAAGATCCACATACGTATTTTAGCAATCAGGTTTAGCAATGCTGTTAATAAAGATAAATGCCATGGCTAGAGGGGTAGGGAAGCAGAGAAGAAACCATGCCCTGCCACCTCACCTCTCCTCCCCTCCTATTCATATTTCCCTTCCTCCCACCTCCAGCATCAGCCTAGATCCATAATAATTTGAGGTGAAGACTACAGAGATTGCTGAGGGAAGATGTATCTCCAGACAGCAACTGTATCTATGGTATGAGGGGGTAAAAGAAAGGGACGGGGCAAGCAATATCTGTTAGCAGTAATGGAGAGGGAAAGAAATTTTCCTCAAACTGGCCTAGACAATTATTTCTATTTATGGGAAGATCTTTGGGTTCTTATGCTTATTTTAAGTCTCCTTCTTTGCAATTGTCACAATCTCCTACTGTCAGGGGCATTCCCGAGATAGTCCTTCTGCCCACTTCTGATCAACTATGAGCTTAGAAATTATAGTGTTTTGTTAGAACTGCATATGAATTAAAGACGGATTCTGAACAAGGGCCTTTGGGACTCTAAGAAATTTATTTACTTTGATGCATAAACTTTGAAAATTGTTTCTCTTATTCCCTAGTCTTCAGTTATATTCTGAAGGTAGTATGCATAATGGTAGAATTCTATGTGGGTGAGGTGCTATTAATAAGGGGGTTATTACCATAAGAATTTCTGGAGAATTTCAATCTCCAGATTTCTAGAAGACATGGGAGTAGCTGCACCCCCAGACGGTTCCAACGGGAGCATTCTCATATATTCAAACATTCCAGTAATCACTTAGAGGAAATAACTCCCTCTTGAGAACCCTAGTCCATTGCCTTCATGAAAACACGTCAGGACTACTCTAAAAATAGAGAACCAAAATTATGAAAGAAAGAAGCACTATTCCCTGATCAACAGTAACACAATGATACTGGAATGTTTTTTTCCACCTATAGCAATAATGGCACTTTCTCTCTTGAAATCAAATTATCTATTGTCTATCTTATGTCTGTCACTAGACCAAAGGCTTCCTGAGGACAGAAAACATGTCCAATTCACCCTAGTATCTCCACAGTGTTTAGCTTTGTGCATAATTAGCCCTCAAAGGTATGTGCTTGCAACTAACCAAAATTACTTAAATTGTCAGCTTTGCCTATAGAATAACTGTCTTACAGAAAAATTAAGTTTAAAAGTTCTTGCTATAAATTTTAAAGAAGGTTATTTCTAATGGTTCTTTTAAAGAGGAAAAACAAAAACACATAATCTGAATTTCAGACTACCCAACTGCTAACTCCTTATCAAGAAGAATTCAAGTACTGATCAATTTCAGTAAAATAAAACATGTATAACCACCATATCTCTTTGCCCTTTCTTTACATAAAGGAGCCAAAAAGGGAATCAAAACCTGCTCATTTCAGTCAGCTCTATAACCTGGTCGATTTACTTTATATCCCTCCCAAGCCTAAGAGTAAGCATCTAATATTTCTGGTAATACTGTAACTTAAAATACCTCACAATTGCTTACCTCTGAACCTGTGTGTATTAGTCCATTTCTGTCGCTTATAACAAAATATCTGGAACTGGGTGATTTATAAAGAAAACAAAATTTAATGCTTACAGTTTCTGAATCTGGGAGTCCAAAGTCCATCTGGTGGTGGCAACAGTGACCCAGGGGTTTCACACTGCAAGATGGTGGAAGCAGAGAGAGCAGAGAGAGAGACAGATTCTCCTCTTCTTTTAAAGCTCTCAGAACCACACCCCTTACTACCATTATTAATCCATTCACTAGTGCATGGTCCTACAATCCAATCACCTCTTCAAGGCTCCACCTTTCAATCACCATAATAGGATTTCTCACCCTCTTAACAGTCACAGTGGGGACTAAGCTTCTAATACATAAAACTTGGAGACATAAGTCAAGCTTCAGTGAGTTGGGGGGGCACATAATTCAATCCACTATACTGTATTTTGTGAACTTGGCCCTAAAGCTATTTTTACACATATAAAATAAAATCATATACAATCATCTACAAGCAACATAAAAGATTTTCCCATTCATATTCTACTTTACACCAGGGGGAAAAAAAGATGTACAATTACTTGAGCTTCAGGGAATGACAAAAGGTCAAAACCAGAAATGACCAGTGTTAAAACACAGGGACTGAATTGAGGTCATTTAGCTGAGATAAATCCACTGCTCAATTTTACAGACTTCAAAGTAAGAGAAATTTGGAGGTAGAAGGGACCATTGAAATTACCTGTTAATTAACTCAACCCTTCAGTTAGCAGATGAAACAGAGAAACTATGGGATCTGCATTTTAAAATAATGGTCTAAGTACTCAAAGTTCACAATTAAAGGTGAAAATATCTTGAAAAAGTTGTAAAAGTATTAGTCAGTGGTATTACTCTTAATGATATCATTACTCTTGTACAATAAATGGAATCCTTACCCTCCCCACCACACAAAAATTACCTTTTCATCAGTAATCCCATATATGGGAAACCAAAATATAGAGGGGAAAGACCATATGTAAGAAGATGTTCATCCCAGCATTCTTTATCATGGCAAAATAATGCAAACAACTTCAATATATCTAACAGGAGAATACATAATTAGCAGCAATATGCAGACAAATAAAGAACATAGGTTTCAGAGTTGGAAAGACCTGGGTTCAAATGCCAACTTTTCCACATAGCAGCCTTGAGACCTTTGGCAATGCTCTTAATATTTGAGACTCACTTTCCTCATTTGTAGAGTGTAGGGATGTTATCATCTTCTCTCATAGGGTTGTAAAAAAAAAATTAAATACATGTAAAAGAGCTTGGCACAGTGTCTAGAACTCAGCAAGTGCTCTATAAATACTACTTTTATTGGCCACATTATATTATAGTATATACTATATTCATTCCCTGGAATATTATACAGACATTTGAAATAATGATTATAGGAAAATCTATATGTACAAGTCATGCAAGGATTGCCAACACACTGTTAAGTGAAAAAAGCAAGTTGAAAAACAATAGGTAGTATGAAAAATAAAATTATACACACATACGTTAATGCAGGAGGGAAAGTATTAAAAGTAGTTACTTATACATTAAAAAATGGAATTTGTTGGTAGAAGTGATAATACTTTTTACATTATATACTTCTATAATGCTTGACTGCAAAGAAACACATATTTAAGGTTTTTTTAGTAAGTTTTAAAAATAAAATGATTTAAAGATAATGTGGCAACAAAGAAAAATGGTATGTTAAGGAAAAACATCTAAAGTAGTACATACACCATGATTACAATGTAAAAAGGATGTGCCATAGAGAGAGCAACTAGAAAGAAATATACCAAAATTATACCAGTAGGTCTAAATGACTTTTTTTATCTATTTCCAAAATTTTTGAATCAAATAATTCTTATAATTCTAAATGAATCCAAACTCTGGGCTCTATTTTAAAATCATCTTTCTTTCGGGGCCGGCCCGGTGGCGCACTGCTATGCGCCACTTGGGAGCACGGCGGCGCTCCCTCCGAGGGTTCGGATCCCACATACAGACCGGTTCCGCTCACTGGCTGAGCGAGGTGCGGGCGTGACGCTGAGGGTTGCGATCCCGTTGCCAGTCCCAGTCCGGTACGGGCGCAACACTGAGGGTTGTAATCCGTTGCCGGACACGACAAAAAAAAAAAAAAATCATCTTTCTTTCACCGACTTGTGTTCCATGACAAAGTCAATTTTTAAAAATCTTAAACACAAAACTTTACCTCACCTCACTCAGCACTCTAGTCAATTTGATCTTACCGATAATCATCTCCCCTGACTGTTCTCCTGTTACTGATGCAATTTTACTCAGAAGCCAAAACTTTATGTCTCAATCACATGGAGGTCACTAATAAAATGTTTGGGAAAAAGACTATTAAATAGATAGAGCCTCTATATAATGAGACTTATTAGTGTTACCCGAGTATTTTTATTGATGTAGAGAAAAATCATAAGGCAGAAACCAACAATGTTCAATTAAGCCAACAGAAAAAGACCTACACTTTCAAATAATGTAATAGAATATATTTTTATAGTATATTTTTAAAGTTCACAAAGAAACATTAAAACCACAGTACTTTACAGTTTATAAGTAATTTCACATTTCATTTTTCTGACAATCCAGTTAGACAGGAAAGGTATTTTTCTTGCCTGCCAATAGCCCCCAACTTACAGATATATGTGAAGTTGTAGAACCATGAATCATGGTTCTGGTTCTACATCACTGAAATCCCCTGCCTCCACATATAAGTCTTTTTTCACTATCCCACATCACATATTAACTTTCATAGTTTACTAAGAATAGTCACATTTCTTTTCCCCTTTGAACATTCGTCCTGGAAATCTATGACCTCTTTTGTCCTAACAGACAGGCAGAGCAAGGCACCGGTCCTTTTTTATAGACAACTCAGTAAGATCAATGATCTTTCCAAAGATGATAAAACTAATAAATACTAAAACTGCAGCATATCCAGGAGGATGACCAAGCTCACAGAGTCAGAAAACTAAGTAACGTGAAGAGTGGCTTGAAGGAACTAAGGATGATTAACTTAAACTGTAGAAGGTTGGGGGGTGGAGGGAGCACACCCACATACACATGCATACAAACACACATGAATCTGATCTTCAGACACGTGAAGGGCCATCATATAAAGGAATCAGACGTGTACAATATGGCCCTGGATTTAACAAAGGCAACTCAACATTCATTCAACAAACATTTACTAGTTATCTCTTCTGTGCCAGATACTTGTGCTGTGCTAGGGATACAAAGGTGAATAAGACAAGTGCCAACACTCAGGAGGTTGAGAGTACCAGAGGAGACCAGAAAATAAGTAACACAAGATGAAAAGTAATCAGAAAGCTATGGGAACACAGAGAATGATTTGGGGGAGGGAGCTGGTAGAGAAAAACTCACCGACTAGATTAGGAGTTTCAGAAGTGGAAAAGGTGAGAAGTGGCTTTAACAGGAAGAAAAATAGCACACATGTAAAGGCATGGAGACATGAAGCTCTATAGTTAATCTGGAGTGGTGGAACACAGGTAGATATAAGGGGTGACAAGAGATGAAGCTTTGCATTGGGGTTGGGAGAGTGGTAATAATGAACATAAAAGGCCTCACAATCTCTAGGCCAAGGAGTTTAGACTAATACCCAAGCTTTGGAACACTAATAATGGATGTTAAGTAGGAGAGTAGCATGCTCAGAAAAAAAATCTCAGAAAGCTCATTCCAGCAGGAGGACAAACTTCTAAAGGGTAATGGTGGAGACAAAGAAATTAATTATGGAGCCACTACTGTTAATCTAGGTGGGGATAAAGATGAAAAGATTCAGATTCCAGAATTATCTATGAGGTAAAAATCAAACAGAACTATCAGCTATGGGAATGAGGGAAGGAGGAAGTCTAGATCTTGACTTGGGCCAGTGGATGAACAATGATGCCTAAGGGAGGTAACGCAAGAAGACAAATCCATGCAATCATTCCAACACAAGAACCCTGGGCCAAGAATTGGTTTGTCGTTGCTTGAAGTAAGGGGATGAGGGAAGCAGGAGAGAAAAGGAGGAAAGATGAGTTTATTTTGGGGCTTGCCTAATGTAAGGTACCTATTCAGTGAAGCTACTGAGCAGCGTGTTAAGAGTGGACTAGGACAGTCATTAGTTTACAGGTAGCAACCAAAGATAAGTAGGAGTATACAGACTGAGATAAAATGTAGATGCCAATATTTAATGAGCAGGTGAAAGAAAAACCTGAAAAACAAATGAAGAATCAATCAGAGAAGTAAGAGATGAATCAGGAGATAGGGTAATGCCAAAAAAGGTAAGAGAAGAAAAAATTCAAGAAGGGTGGGGAGGGTGAAAATTACAGTTAAATGTATTGCATAAAGCATAATTTTCTAACAGAAGTTATTCAAAACAGGAATGGACTACCTTGTCAGGTAATGAATCACATCAAACAAACGGTTCAGGCAGATGCTATGGAGTCCTCAATGAAGGATGTA
>NW_007727260.1:292781-303742 GCF_000696425.1 Galeopterus variegatus
ACCCCTCAGTGTCGCGCCCGTACCGGACCAGGACCGGCAACGGGATCGCAACCCTCAGTGTCGCGCCCGTACCGGACCAGGACCGGCAACGGGATCGCAACCCTCGGTGCTGCGTCCGCACCTCGCTCAGCCAGTGAGCGGGAACCGGTCTGTATGTGGGATCCGAACCCTCGGCGGGAGCGCCGCCGCACTCCCAAGCGGCGCACCGTAGCAGTGCGCCACCGGGCTGGCCCGAAATTTTATAATGTTTTTAATCTTTGAAGAAGTCAAACTGACAATTAACTTTGCCCAAAAATAAAAGATCCACATACGTATTTTAGCAATCAGGTTTAGCAATGCTGTTAATAAAGATAAATGCCATGGCTAGAGGGGTAGGGAAGCAGAGAAGAAACCATGCCCTGCCACCTCACCTCTCCTCCCCTCCTATTCATATTTCCCTTCCTCCCACCTCCAGCATCAGCCTAGATCCATAATAATTTGAGGTGAAGACTACAGAGATTGCTGAGGGAAGATGTATCTCCAGACAGCAACTGTATCTATGGTATGAGGGGGTAAAAGAAAGGGACGGGGCAAGCAATATCTGTTAGCAGTAATGGAGAGGGAAAGAAATTTTCCTCAAACTGGCCTAGACAATTATTTCTATTTATGGGAAGATCTTTGGGTTCTTATGCTTATTTTAAGTCTCCTTCTTTGCAATTGTCACAATCTCCTACTGTCAGGGGCATTCCCGAGATAGTCCTTCTGCCCACTTCTGATCAACTATGAGCTTAGAAATTATAGTGTTTTGTTAGAACTGCATATGAATTAAAGACGGATTCTGAACAAGGGCCTTTGGGACTCTAAGAAATTTATTTACTTTGATGCATAAACTTTGAAAATTGTTTCTCTTATTCCCTAGTCTTCAGTTATATTCTGAAGGTAGTATGCATAATGGTAGAATTCTATGTGGGTGAGGTGCTATTAATAAGGGGGTTATTACCATAAGAATTTCTGGAGAATTTCAATCTCCAGATTTCTAGAAGACATGGGAGTAGCTGCACCCCCAGACGGTTCCAACGGGAGCATTCTCATATATTCAAACATTCCAGTAATCACTTAGAGGAAATAACTCCCTCTTGAGAACCCTAGTCCATTGCCTTCATGAAAACACGTCAGGACTACTCTAAAAATAGAGAACCAAAATTATGAAAGAAAGAAGCACTATTCCCTGATCAACAGTAACACAATGATACTGGAATGTTTTTTTCCACCTATAGCAATAATGGCACTTTCTCTCTTGAAATCAAATTATCTATTGTCTATCTTATGTCTGTCACTAGACCAAAGGCTTCCTGAGGACAGAAAACATGTCCAATTCACCCTAGTATCTCCACAGTGTTTAGCTTTGTGCATAATTAGCCCTCAAAGGTATGTGCTTGCAACTAACCAAAATTACTTAAATTGTCAGCTTTGCCTATAGAATAACTGTCTTACAGAAAAATTAAGTTTAAAAGTTCTTGCTATAAATTTTAAAGAAGGTTATTTCTAATGGTTCTTTTAAAGAGGAAAAACAAAAACACATAATCTGAATTTCAGACTACCCAACTGCTAACTCCTTATCAAGAAGAATTCAAGTACTGATCAATTTCAGTAAAATAAAACATGTATAACCACCATATCTCTTTGCCCTTTCTTTACATAAAGGAGCCAAAAAGGGAATCAAAACCTGCTCATTTCAGTCAGCTCTATAACCTGGTCGATTTACTTTATATCCCTCCCAAGCCTAAGAGTAAGCATCTAATATTTCTGGTAATACTGTAACTTAAAATACCTCACAATTGCTTACCTCTGAACCTGTGTGTATTAGTCCATTTCTGTCGCTTATAACAAAATATCTGGAACTGGGTGATTTATAAAGAAAACAAAATTTAATGCTTACAGTTTCTGAATCTGGGAGTCCAAAGTCCATCTGGTGGTGGCAACAGTGACCCAGGGGTTTCACACTGCAAGATGGTGGAAGCAGAGAGAGCAGAGAGAGAGACAGATTCTCCTCTTCTTTTAAAGCTCTCAGAACCACACCCCTTACTACCATTATTAATCCATTCACTACTGCATGGTCCTACAATCCAATCACCTCTTCAAGGCTCCACCTTTCAATCACCATAATAGGATTTCTCACCCTCTTAACAGTCACAGTGGGGACTAAGCTTCTAATACATAAAACTTGGAGACATAAGTCAAGCTTCAGTGAGTTGGGGGGGCACATAATTCAATCCACTATACTGTATTTTGTGAACTTGGCCCTAAAGCTATTTTTACACATATAAAATAAAATCATATACAATCATCTACAAGCAACATAAAAGATTTTCCCATTCATATTCTACTTTACACCAGGGGGAAAAAAAGATGTACAATTACTTGAGCTTCAGGGAATGACAAAAGGTCAAAACCAGAAATGACCAGTGTTAAAACACAGGGACTGAATTGAGGTCATTTAGCTGAGATAAATCCACTGCTCAATTTTACAGACTTCAAAGTAAGAGAAATTTGGAGGTAGAAGGGACCATTGAAATTACCTGTTAATTAACTCAACCCTTCAGTTAGCAGATGAAACAGAGAAACTATGGGATCTGCATTTTAAAATAATGGTCTAAGTACTCAAAGTTCACAATTAAAGGTGAAAATATCTTGAAAAAGTTGTAAAAGTATTAGTCAGTGGTATTACTCTTAATGATATCATTACTCTTGTACAATAAATGGAATCCTTACCCTCCCCACCACACAAAAATTACCTTTTCATCAGTAATCCCATATATGGGAAACCAAAATATAGAGGGGAAAGACCATATGTAAGAAGATGTTCATCCCAGCATTCTTTATCATGGCAAAATAATGCAAACAACTTCAATATATCTAACAGGAGAATACATAATTAGCAGCAATATGCAGACAAATAAAGAACATAGGTTTCAGAGTTGGAAAGACCTGGGTTCAAATGCCAACTTTTCCACATAGCAGCCTTGAGACCTTTGGCAATGCTCTTAATATTTGAGACTCACTTTCCTCATTTGTAGAGTGTAGGGATGTTATCATCTTCTCTCATAGGGTTGTAAAAAAAAAATTAAATACATGTAAAAGAGCTTGGCACAGTGTCTAGAACTCAGCAAGTGCTCTATAAATACTACTTTTATTGGCCACATTATATTATAGTATATACTATATTCATTCCCTGGAATATTATACAGACATTTGAAATAATGATTATAGGAAAATCTATATGTACAAGTCATGCAAGGATTGCCAACACACTGTTAAGTGAAAAAAGCAAGTTGAAAAACAATAGGTAGTATGAAAAATAAAATTATACACACATACGTTAATGCAGGAGGGAAAGTATTAAAAGTAGTTACTTATACATTAAAAAATGGAATTTGTTGGTAGAAGTGATAATACTTTTTACATTATATACTTCTCCAAAGTCCATCTGGTGGTGGCAACAGTGACCCAGGGGTTTCACACTGCAAGATGGTGGAAGCAGAGAGAGCAGAGAGAGAGACAGATTCTCCTCTTCTTTTAAAGCTCTCAGAACCACACCCCTTACTACCATTATTAATCCATTCACTACTGCATGGTCCTACAATCCAATCACCTCTTCAAGGCTCCACCTTTCAATCACCATAATAGGATTTCTCACCCTCTTAACAGTCACAGTGGGGACTAAGCTTCTAATACATAAAACTTGGAGACATAAGTCAAGCTTCAGTGAGTTGGGGGGGCACATAATTCAATCCACTATACTGTATTTTGTGAACTTGGCCCTAAAGCTATTTTTACACATATAAAATAAAATCATATACAATCATCTACAAGCAACATAAAAGATTTTCCCATTCATATTCTACTTTACACCAGGGGGAAAAAAAGATGTACAATTACTTGAGCTTCAGGGAATGACAAAAGGTCAAAACCAGAAATGACCAGTGTTAAAACACAGGGACTGAATTGAGGTCATTTAGCTGAGATAAATCCACTGCTCAATTTTACAGACTTCAAAGTAAGAGAAATTTGGAGGTAGAAGGGACCATTGAAATTACCTGTTAATTAACTCAACCCTTCAGTTAGCAGATGAAACAGAGAAACTATGGGATCTGCATTTTAAAATAATGGTCTAAGTACTCAAAGTTCACAATTAAAGGTGAAAATATCTTGAAAAAGTTGTAAAAGTATTAGTCAGTGGTATTACTCTTAATGATATCATTACTCTTGTACAATAAATGGAATCCTTACCCTCCCCACCACACAAAAATTACCTTTTCATCAGTAATCCCATATATGGGAAACCAAAATATAGAGGGGAAAGACCATATGTAAGAAGATGTTCATCCCAGCATTCTTTATCATGGCAAAATAATGCAAACAACTTCAATATATCTAACAGGAGAATACATAATTAGCAGCAATATGCAGACAAATAAAGAACATAGGTTTCAGAGTTGGAAAGACCTGGGTTCAAATGCCAACTTTTCCACATAGCAGCCTTGAGACCTTTGGCAATGCTCTTAATATTTGAGACTCACTTTCCTCATTTGTAGAGTGTAGGGATGTTATCATCTTCTCTCATAGGGTTGTAAAAAAAAAATTAAATACATGTAAAAGAGCTTGGCACAGTGTCTAGAACTCAGCAAGTGCTCTATAAATACTACTTTTATTGGCCACATTATATTATAGTATATACTATATTCATTCCCTGGAATATTATACAGACATTTGAAATAATGATTATAGGAAAATCTATATGTACAAGTCATGCAAGGATTGCCAACACACTGTTAAGTGAAAAAAGCAAGTTGAAAAACAATAGGTAGTATGAAAAATAAAATTATACACACATACGTTAATGCAGGAGGGAAAGTATTAAAAGTAGTTACTTATACATTAAAAAATGGAATTTGTTGGTAGAAGTGATAATACTTTTTACATTATATACTTCTATAATGCTTGACTGCAAAGAAACACATATTTAAGGTTTTTTTAGTAAGTTTTAAAAATAAAATGATTTAAAGATAATGTGGCAACAAAGAAAAATGGTATGTTAAGGAAAAACATCTAAAGTAGTACATACACCATGATTACAATGTAAAAAGGATGTGCCATAGAGAGAGCAACTAGAAAGAAATATACCAAAATTATACCAGTAGGTCTAAATGACTTTTTTTTATCTATTTCCAAAATTTTTGAATCAAATAATTCTTATAATTCTAAATGAATCCAAACTCTGGGCTCTATTTTAAAATCATCTTTCTTTCGGGGCCGGCCCGGTGGCACACTGCTATGCGCCACTTGGGAGCGCGGCGGCGCTCCCTCCGAGGGTTCGGATCCCACATACAGACCGGTTCCGCTCACTGGCTGAGCGAGGTGCGGGCGTGACGCTGAGGGTTGCGATCCCGTTGCCAGTCCCAGTCCGGTACGGGCGCAACACTGAGGGTTGTAATCCGTTGCCGGACACGACAAAAAAAAAAAAAAATCATCTTTCTTTCACCGACTTGTGTTCCATGACAAAGTCAATTTTTAAAAATCTTAAACACAAAACTTTACCTCACCTCACTCAGCACTCTAGTCAATTTGATCTTACCGATAATCATCTCCCCTGACTGTTCTCCTGTTACTGATGCAATTTTACTCAGAAGCCAAAACTTTATGTCTCAATCACATGGAGGTCACTAATAAAATGTTTGGGAAAAAGACTATTAAATAGATAGAGCCTCTATATAATGAGACTTATTAGTGTTACCCGAGTATTTTTATTGATGTAGAGAAAAATCATAAGGCAGAAACCAACAATGTTCAATTAAGCCAACAGAAAAAGACCTACACTTTCAAATAATGTAATAGAATATATTTTTATAGTATATTTTTAAAGTTCACAAAGAAACATTAAAACCACAGTACTTTACAGTTTATAAGTAATTTCACATTTCATTTTTCTGACAATCCAGTTAGACAGGAAAGGTATTTTTCTTGCCTGCCAATAGCCCCCAACTTACAGATATATGTGAAGTTGTAGAACCATGAATCATGGTTCTGGTTCTACATCACTGAAATCCCCTGCCTCCACATATAAGTCTTTTTTCACTATCCCACATCACATATTAACTTTCATAGTTTACTAAGAATAGTCACATTTCTTTTCCCCTTTGAACATTCGTCCTGGAAATCTATGACCTCTTTTGTCCTAACAGACAGGCAGAGCAAGGCACCGGTCCTTTTTTATAGACAACTCAGTAAGATCAATGATCTTTCCAAAGATGATAAAACTAATAAATACTAAAACTGCAGCATATCCAGGAGGATGACCAAGCTCACAGAGTCAGAAAACTAAGTAACGTGAAGAGTGGCTTGAAGGAACTAAGGATGATTAACTTAAACTGTAGAAGGTTGGGGGGTGGAGGGAGCACACCCACATACACATGCATACAAACACACATGAATCTGATCTTCAGACACGTGAAGGGCCATCATATAAAGGAATCAGACGTGTACAATATGGCCCTGGATTTAACAAAGGCAACTCAACATTCATTCAACAAACATTTACTAGTTATCTCTTCTGTGCCAGATACTTGTGCTGTGCTAGGGATACAAAGGTGAATAAGACAAGTGCCAACACTCAGGAGGTTGAGAGTACCAGAGGAGACCAGAAAATAAGTAACACAAGATGAAAAGTAATCAGAAAGCTATGGGAACACAGAGAATGATTTGGGGGAGGGAGCTGGTAGAGAAAAACTCACCGACTAGATTAGGAGTTTCAGAAGTGGAAAAGGTGAGAAGTGGCTTTAACAGGAAGAAAAATAGCACACATGTAAAGGCATGGAGACATGAAGCTCTATAGTTAATCTGGAGTGGTGGAACACAGGTAGATATAAGGGGTGACAAGAGATGAAGCTTTGCATTGGGGTTGGGAGAGTGGTAATAATGAACATAAAAGGCCTCACAATCTCTAGGCCAAGGAGTTTAGACTAATACCCAAGCTTTGGAACACTAATAATGGATGTTAAGTAGGAGAGTAGCATGCTCAGAAAAAAAATCTCAGAAAGCTCATTCCAGCAGGAGGACAAACTTCTAAAGGGTAATGGTGGAGACAAAGAAATTAATTATGGAGCCACTACTGTTAATCTAGGTGGGGATAAAGATGAAAAGATTCAGATTCCAGAATTATCTATGAGGTAAAAATCAAACAGAACTATCAGCTATGGGAATGAGGGAAGGAGGAAGTCTAGATCTTGACTTGGGCCAGTGGATGAACAATGATGCCTAAGGGAGGTAACGCAAGAAGACAAATCCATGCAATCATTCCAACACAAGAACCCTGGGCCAAGAATTGGTTTGTCGTTGCTTGAAGTAAGGGGATGAGGGAAGCAGGAGAGAAAAGGAGGAAAGATGAGTTTATTTTGGGGCTTGCCTAATGTAAGGTACCTATTCAGTGAAGCTACTGAGCAGCGTGTTAAGAGTGGACTAGGACAGTCATTAGTTTACAGGTAGCAACCAAAGATAAGTAGGAGTATACAGACTGAGATAAAATGTAGATGCCAATATTTAATGAGCAGGTGAAAGAAAAACCTGAAAAACAAATGAAGAATCAATCAGAGAAGTAAGAGATGAATCAGGAGATAGGGTAATGCCAAAAAAGGTAAGAGAAGAAAAAATTCAAGAAGGGTGGGGAGGGTGAAAATTACAGTTAAATGTATTGCATAAAGCATAATTTTCTAACAGAAGTTATTCAAAACAGGAATGGACTACCTTGTCAGGTAATGAATCACATCAAACAAACGGTTCAGCAGATGCTATGGAGTCCTCGATGAAGGATGTTCCCTCTGATTAGAGAAGACCTGCACTGCCCAGACTGTTCTGTCATGTCATCTTCCCCAAGGTCCCTACATATCTTTTCAGTAGTCTGCCCTTCCCTCTTCCCTTCCTAAAACCAGACTGTGTGCATAGTCTTTTCCAACCCTCCACCCCGATGACCATTTTCTATGACCAGCCCTTTACTCTTCTTTTTCCTCCACCTCCATGTGAAAAAGCTTCCATTTATCCTGTTGTTCCACACCTCTACTTTTCTCCACCATTTACTACTGAACATCTCTACTCCCCTCCCACCTACTCACTGTAATCCCCTACAAAAAGGTTTCTGATTCTACCACTCCACAAAAATTTTTAAAAATTAAAACCACTGACGGGGCCGGCCCGGTGGCGCACTGCTACAGTGCGCCCGATCTAAAATACTCTTGGTTAACACTCGACAGACACTTAGTGTTTTAGATAATGTTAGATATTTCTACTGAGGAATTAGTTAGGTTTAATAGTTTAGGAAATACACCACAAATTAAAAATCACTTTAGATGCATGTCTACGTCATGTTCCCAGCTCTCTCATGAGTGTCTTTTTAGATGTCAGCAATGTGTCCTCCTGAACATCAGAGACGTCCAGTGTGCTAATCTACACCGTGACTATCAAGGTTCTTAAGATTATTAAAACTATTTCTGGCTAAAGAGAACAAGTTATTTATATCCTATTTTTTAATGACAAATTCCTTTCAGGTGAATACATATAATTTTAAGTCTCCTTATAATTAAACATACAAAGAGGCGCTCCGAGCCCAGGCTGGTCCGGGAGGCCGGAGCGGACGCTCACCTCTGCTCAGCCTGGGCCCGGGGCCTCTATATAGGGCCTCAGAGGAAACCGAATGGCCTCCGGGAGGAAACCTGGGTGCGCAGAGGGTCGGCGCGGGGATTTATGTGCTCGGGCGCGACACTGAGGGTTGTGATCCATTGCCGGACACGAAAAAAGACAAAAAGGAAAAATTAAAACCACTGACAAACGGCATCTGATTTACTGACAGCCTGTTCCAGTTGCTGCTTACTCAGTTCTCCATTCCCTGATCTCTTGCACAGTTTATGACAGAACTGACCAACCCCTCCCTCCTTGTTGTAGTTATTCCTTTCTCTTTTGTAATGAGGCAGGGTGGTTTATAGAAAGCATTCTGGACCAAGAACCAGAAGATCTGTGTTCTAGACCCAATTACACCACTAAAACCCAGAATAGATTAGGCCGCTCCAGTATATACTTTGTTAAAACCCATTCTTCTCCTTTAGAATGCTTATCACAATTACTTAATTATATAATTAGTAATTGAATGGCTATCTTTCCTACCCACACATCAGACTATAAACCCTGTGAAGGCAGAGAGCACATGCCTTGTACCTCATCAGTGTAAAATACAAACCTGCCAATTGAGTTAATGTAGAAACAGACGTTCAGACCACTTCCTAAAAGATGGCTACATTATTTTTATTAACCTAAGTAATAAAATTATTAGCACTTTACTTACAAAATTACTGAAAAAACTTTAAACAGAAACTCCACCTACAACCCCAAACACACATAATATGAACTACGTGTAAATTTACACATAAAATTAAGAGTAAGAGGCACTTGTTTTCCAAGATAGTTACATTTATCTCGCCCATCCCCATGAAAAAAAAAGAGTAGGATCAATTACTTACATTTCAAAACTGAAATGCTGTGTTCTAAACCATGTACAGGCTGAACATGAAAGTGTGCATCATGACATAGTGATGCTAATTTGACATTAAAACACTATTATTTATGTAGGTGTTCAGATAATACCCATTTGTACTTGAGGTTTAAAGCTGTTTTTTAACACTGGCAAAGGCCACGAGATAGACACACAGAGAGATAGACAGATTTATCTGTCTGTCTATAAATATATACACACACACACACACACACTGCAAGAAAATCAAAAGTTTTTCATCCAAGTTACATTGCAGTGTGATTTTAAACATTATCTCACATAAATCAGGGAAAAACAAGTACTGGTTTAGCGATTACAAGTTGCCACTGTGTCTAATCAGATGACTCTCAAATGTACAAATTTCATATCTTACGTAGCAAGTAAGAGTTTTGTCAAGTTTTATGATATACCACCTTGGTCAAAAAACTTAAAAGATCACACGCTAATTTGCCCATCCACTGCTAAATGCGTCCCGCTCCTCAACCATACTGTAAGGTCTTTACCCGGAGGCTTGATGTTTTCGTTAACTGACCCCCTTAAATAAATAGGAATGCAAGTGATTTCAGTAATCTATAATATTCAAAAATAAAAATGAAAATGGTTTTTGAGGTTCAATTTACATATCACCATTTCAAAACAACGTACAAGTACTTAAAAATCCGATACTTTGACAATTCCCTAGGTTAAGAGTGGTTAACAGGCTGTAAATACAGTTGTAAACCCCAGGAAAGAAGAGGCATTTCATAACGAAAACACTAACAGATATAATCACTAGGAGCCATTCTCCAAGGCGTCCTCCTCATCGTTAAGTCAACGCCACTGGTTGTGAGGGGATAACTGTGCCCCTCTGACACCCCCTCTCTTCCGCAGACTCGGGCTCCAATCCCTGCGCGAGGAATCCCTCGAGACCAGCCGGTGCTTCCCGGGGACTTCAGAAGCTGGGAAATCCCTGGCCAGGGAATGAGGAGTTCAAGCCCCCTCCCCCTTCCTTTCCTGAAAATTAATGAATTGGCCTTACGATTGTTTATTTAATGAGGTGTGTAGTGGCCTCTACTGGTGCTTGTGTGAGCACAAGAATGTCCCACTCTTACAAGTGGGATGAGCCTGGGGGAGGGGAGGGAGGCGAAGGGTGAACCTGCCTCCGTGTACAAAGCGCAGGACCAGACCCACAAGCCCCCGACCTGCCCCCGGCGGCCGCCCCTCCCCCTGCGGCGCCCCCTCCCGCCTACGAGTATTCCACTCTCCACCACGAGCGACCCCTGTCTCTTCGGCAACCAGAGCCGAGGCAGAGAAGTTCCTGCACGTTTCCTCCTGGATCCTAAACAAAAACACCGCAGTCGCTACCGCCGGAGCCGGTGCCGCGCCCCCGCCCCCCGGGCCCGCGCCC
>NW_007727260.1:305079-321899 GCF_000696425.1 Galeopterus variegatus
CCGCCGCTGACCTCCCGCTTCCAGGCCGGGCCGCCCTCGCCGCGCCTCCTGGGGCAGTGCCGGGACCCGCCCGGACCGCGGGGCCAGCGCCCCCACCCTCGTTGCTCGGCCCGGGTCCAGGGAGCCACAGACAAAGGTGCCCGGTGTCCACTCATTCAGCTCGTGCGGGGCCCGGACCGAGCCCGCGACTCCCCGGGGCTAATTCTCTGCCAGTCACTGCCACCTTTTACCTATACCTTTGCAGGGCACTTCGCATTTTTGTACCTGGGAACCTTATCTTTCGTCGGTAAACCGGGAGGAAGCTGGACGTGATTTTCAATCACATGGTAAATCGTGAGGCAGCACCCAGGCTACCCAAAGTTAGGAAAAAGCAGTTTGTAGCTCCACTGCTGATGAGAATACTGATCATTTTAAAAACTGCACTCTTTGAAATTTTTAAAAGAAATTTTGTGTGGTTATGTACTTGAAGTGTCATGTTTCGTTGTGATATGAATTGGATTTTTATTCACTCTTCTGTACAGTCAATAACCAAAATATGTTGCTTCCCACAAGAAAATAGCTATTTCTCTGACTTAACACATCCTTCTGTGCCTTCTTGCAGTTACTTTGTTCGGATATTTTATTTTATTCCGAAGTGCCAAAATAAACACTGTAAGGCGTGGATTAATATTGGGAGGGAAGAGCTCAGAATCCTCAGAAAACCTCTTAAATCATCAAAACGGTGAAATTAGGAACCGTCATCCCAGTTGTTTGAAACAACTCAAAGGAGCAAACACAAGCTTACTTTCTTCCACTAGGGAAACCATTTATCTTTTTGTTTTGGTTAGAGTTGCTAACCAGCAAAAATATTTCCTAAATACCCCTGATTGATCTGTTAAATTAGAAATAGATTACCTCCCAATTACTTCACATGTATTTGCTTAATTAACCTTTAATAATCACATCATTATTCAGTTTTCTGAGATAATTAATGAGAAAAGCTCTTTGGAAACTAAATTGCCTTGCAAATGTTAATTTTCAGATTATCTTTTCTAAGTCTGGAAAAATTTCATTTTATTAAAACTTTAAAATGTGTAATGTGACTTCTAAGATGTTTATGTCTATCTCCAAGTTTTGAAAGATATACGACTTGTGGCTAATAAAATAACAGACTGATTTTCATTTATGACTTCTGACTGTCTCATTAATTTATCAGCCCACTGTGTACCTCAGCTTTATATCAGAAAGTGTAAAGCATTTTCTGTAAAATAGGGTGACTAAATCATATATTCTGACTTGTGACTAAGTCACGATTTTAATCAAACCCACTCTACTAAACCACTAATAAGTGGAGCCCTAGATAAAAAGTTGCAGTCTCTAAATCAGTTCAAGAGTAAGATAGTAAAATAACCCAGGCCCACACTTGAATTCAGATCCTTTAGTTTGTTTCAATGTTACTGACATTGTAGACACTCCCTTAAAAAAATTATTTGGAGTCATTAACCTCTCCTTTGTTTAGTAAGGCAAATCTGAGAAAAGATTTTCTTAGGCCTCTCATTTATCATCCTCATTCTCCCAACGAGGTTTTCAACAAATGCCTCAGTCTGCACCTATACTGTTAATCAATATATATTTTATGTAGTCTAAACTATTAACCTATGAAGAGATATTAAACCTTTGGTGAAATTAACACTTTTTTCATCTAAGTAAAATTAGAACATGAAGCCCACGTTGAAGAAATAGTGCACAAAGAAACTTCAGAGCAAGAAAACAGAGTGGCCATTGTAAGTATGTTATCGAAGGGCAGGCCAAAAATAACTAGACCAAATATTCTTATGAAATTTTTTCTAAGTGTATTTTGATATAAAAATTAAAGCCTGTGAATATAAAACTTGGTAGGAATCTTATTCTCTATAATAAAAGAATTATTTTTTTCAACATTAGAGAGGCAATATAGTTCAGTGTTTAATTGCTGGCAGTAATGAGATTCTGCCTCTGATTCTCTTGCTGAATCCCAGTATCCAAAAGTAGAGAAGAGAGCTTGCCTCCTGGCTAGTAGATCCCAGGGGGTAGAACACTTCCTAGTCACAGCAGATTTTCTTCTGCTCAGACATGGATATTTTTATATTTGCCCTTTACATTCCACTAGGTAAGAATTTTTATTTTCTCTTTCTCTTTCAAAGCCACCTGTTCCAGGGAGCTGTCTCTGATTAAGCCTAATTAAGAAGAATAGGTGCTTCTTGAGGACAAAGCCTGCACAATATTATTTTTGTTTGTTACGTGTTGCTTAGTTAATTACTTTAGTTCAACAACAATGTATTAATTCAACAAATATTGAGGATCTTTTTTTACCAGGCATTGTGCTGGATGCTTGGATAACAAAATTATTAGTTCATTCATTTAATATTTATAAAGCACTTACTGTGTCTCAGATCCTGCCCTGTGTTAAGGGAACACAATGGTGAGCCAAATAGACTAGGTTCCCAGTCTAGCAGAAAAGATAAACAATTATAACAAAGAAGTGTGAGGACTATTCTGGTAAGGAAAGATAAGGAGTGTGGGAAAACATCGTAAGAGCATCTAACCTAAATTG
The DNA here is from genome assembly GCF_000696425.1 of Galeopterus variegatus. Taxonomy (NCBI): domain Eukaryota; kingdom Metazoa; phylum Chordata; class Mammalia; order Dermoptera; family Cynocephalidae; genus Galeopterus; species Galeopterus variegatus. The sequence goes on from NW_007727260.1 coordinate 307,652, forward strand.
GGGAGGGGCCAGGGAGAGGGATGGGGAATTAGAGAAGAAGCATTGGTCTCTAAAATGAGACAGGTAGCAGGTAGCCACGCATGGAGTGGGAATTTACCTGGGATCTGAATTTCAGAAGGATTACTCTGGCTGCTTCTTGGAGTGTAGGTCAGAAGGAGACAAGATTAAGAAAACCAGTTCAAATTTTGTTGATAGTCTGGGGAGGAGATGAGGGTGGCCTGGAGTAAAGCAGAGGGGATTAAGAGAAGCGAATAGATAAGAAAGAGATTTAGGAGATAGATGGATACAAACAACAGGCTGTGTGGGAGAGAGAGGACATGTGGGTGACTCATGTTTCAGCTTGGGCAGCTGAATGAAAGTGGTGGCATTCACTGAGAGGGAAACAGGGAGGAAAAGCAGATGGGAGGCAATGTGAATTTAACTTTGGACAAGTTGAATTGAAACTACCAATGGGACATTTGAGTCGAAATATCAGTAAACTATTATTTGGATCTGGAGTTTAGCAGGAAGCTAGGGCTGGAAAAATGTGTCATCAGTACACACCATACATGCCTGAATATAAGGTGCCTCTGAATATAAGGTGAGCCTCCATTTTTCCAATTAAAGTCAATCATCCCCCACTAAAATTTTGTGGCCAACTTGAATATATAAACATTTAGAAATATAGATGAAATAATCGGGGCTCGACTTGTAATATTTAATGTTTTAATTTAATTATATTTACTTACTTTAAATTACATACTATATGAAATATAATTTTTAAAATAATTTTATTGAAACTCTTTACAGTGTCTTTGTAATCACCTGAGTCATATTTTGAGTCTCTGACATAGTTTTCCAAGATACATCATCTTCACTTCCACCTAAGTTTTCAACTCTATATATGATGCTGTCACTGGGAATTTTATTCTAAGCCACAAGTATCTAATCACACTACCTCATTCATCCTGTAATCATATTCACGTACCATTTTGGTTCTTTGTAGAGACTTTTAAAGAACTCTTGTTTACAAGGACATCCAACATTTGCAAGTGTGAAGGTATTTTCCCTAGAAGTAATTTCTAAAACTGTGTTAAATTTGTTTCCTTTCTTACCAGTACTGTCAGGTGGTTTCTGTAGGATCATTGAATAAGATCATTTCATGCTAATATATATTTCCCAGAAAAGCATTTTGTTTTTCAAAATAATGGACAGCATCCAGTAAAATGAAGGACTCTTTAAGGGTCAAAATATAAGGTGATTCTCTCTTTTCTGAGGGATTATTTGGGGGGAGGGACCTCTATCTCACACGTATGTACGGTAATGCCAGGAGAGTGGTTGAGATTGCCCCGGGAGAGTTTAGGATGGAAGAGAAGGACTGAAGACTAGGAAAGAACCAGGAATGAGGATCAAGGGCTGGAATGAAACCAGAGGGACATCAACTTGTTGAAGGTAGAGAACAAAAAGAGAAACTTGCAAAGGAACAAGCAGACATGTAAAAAGAAAACTAGGAGGTGTGGTATCACAGAATTCAAGGAAAGAAAGTGTTTCAGGAATGCCAGAGTGGTAAGTAGTGTCACTACTATAGTGCTCCTGAGAGGTCAAGTAGGGTAAGACCTGAAAACCAACCATTGGATTTAGTGAGAAGGTAGGTGATCAAGAGCAACCTTAACAAGTGCAATTGCAACAAAGAGTAAGGTTGCTTGATTGCCATGTCTTGCCACTGAGTATGAACAACTTCTTTAAGAAGTTTGCCTGTAATAGGAAGAAAAAGTTGGTGTCTAGAATGGATTTTGTAAAGAGGGGAATGGATTGAAATGCTGATGTAAGGAGCCAATAGAGAGGGAAGTGTTGAAGATTCAAGGGAGAAAGGGGATAATTGATAGCTTCAGAAACAGTGCAGTAGATAATTTGGCAGCTGTAATTCAGCAAGGCCCATGATTATCTTGACCTCAGTAGTCTCAGGCAACTGGCAATAGGCAAAAGGACTTCACAGAACAGAGTTACACCCTGGCCCTGTGGTTTCCAAGCAGGTTTCAGCTGTATTTGAGCATGTTTTATTCTTACAGCACCTTATTGAAGACTAAAAACAAGAGATAATATCCTGACATTTGCTACCTAGTCTCCTAAAATTCTATCTTCAAAGTACACATGGTTGGGTCCCAACAGACAGCAATCACAAAAAAAGGCAGTCCAGCTTTCCACCGAGGATGACAGGATCTTGCTTTTTGGTTGCAAGTAAAAGAAATCCAACACTGAAAGAAATTTTATTGTAAGGACCCTGGCATCTTAGGACAAGGATGCAGCTGGGCCTAAGGAATGGAACCAGTGACTGGAGCACCTTAACACAGAACGTCCTCTTGAGAGTCTCTTGTCTCTGCAACTCTCTCTGAATCTGCTTCATCTTTACTCTTGCTGCAGAATGGTTCTCTGTGTCCTAGTCCACATGGCAGTAAATGGCTACTACCAACTTCCAAGCTACCCTGTTACAATCTGATTCTAACTGTCAGTCCCAATTGCAGATTTCCCAGTGAAGGGATCGATTGCCAATCTTGATTTAGATGCCCACCTCAAACTACTCAGGGAGGCCGGCAGGTGGAAAGTAGTAACATGGCAGCTCCCACTGCAACCAACCAGTAAATAAAGAAGGAATGTGCAATTCCTGGAAAGGGGGTGTCAGTCAAGCAATTCAGGAGGCATCTATCTATTGCAGCTGGATTCTATTTGTTACTCTACCCTAATCACCCAGTCTGGTACCTGGTGCTTAATAAATATTTGTTTAAAGAATAAATATTTAGTTTCGATATAAAGATGTTTTAAGTTGTGGATGGGAATTTAGATATCAGGTCAAGGGATTTTCTTGGATGGGAGAAGCTAAAAAGGAAGGAGGCAAAGATGGGTATATGCAGACAGGTTCATAGGTGAGAGGATACAAAGTTCATTCTTGAGGGTCTTGATATCCCCCATGAAGTAGACAGCAAGGTCATTTGCTGCAAGAAGAGGGGAGGGAGTGTGGTGGGGTATGTAAGGAGACTGGTAAATGTCTGGAACAGTCACAGCAGGGATTAAGGGAGGGAACTATACATGGGTCCAGCTGAAATTAGTAATGATACATTTGTGATTTTTCTCCATCTGGTACTCATAAGGCAATACATAATAAGAAGAGAGAAAGTAGATTGTTGGATTAACCCAGAGTTGGGGATTACAAAGAGTGGATGAAAAATTAAAAAGACAAACATTGAGGAACTCAAGGGTGCTGAAAAGTGAATTATTGCAGTGACAAATCATGTGATTTAGTCTAGATAGAAAAGAAAATAAATCCGAATGAGCAGAATGAATAGGAGGAAATGAGGGTGTCCAAGAATTGGAGCACTCAAGAAGACAGAAAAGTAGGTATACTATGTATGAGTAAGAGGTGGGAATGTAAAGATAGAAGGTTGTGTCTTTGAGGCTAGGATATTGAAATTTACTCTTTCAGAAGGGTCAAGGAAGCCAAGAAACTTTTAGGAAACAGTGTTTGATGCATCACTTTTGGGGGCATTACTTATATGTTTTGGAAATCTTAGGGGTTTCCTTCTTGCTACTCTGGACCTGGTTCTATGCAGTTGCCTGCCTCTGAGGTTGTGTATGATTCACAGACACACACACACACCCCAAGTTGCTTTCCACCAAGGATTTAAGATGGCATAAAAAGGAGGTTACCAAAGGACAACGAGACCCCTTATTCCTAGCTATGCCTTCCCCCACAATCTGCTCTCCAACAATAGGGAGCTGAACTAAACAACATAAAAACCTCAAGAATCTCATTTATTTCTTTAGCTTATGTCCTGTATGAAGGCTACCTATGTTTTAGTCTCTTTCTCTTACTCCTGCTGGGCCATCCTGAGCTGAGAAACTCCCAAGCAGAAGGTACCCTCAGCCTTGCCACTAATTGGGAAACAAAAAAGAGAGTTGCCTCTCTCCAGGTTCTCTTGTAGAAAGAGTCAATGAGAATGTCATTCTGCATTGGCCTGTTTCTGCCCTTTGTGTTGCCAGGCAATCTTTTCCAGGTATTGAAGATGGTGGGGAGAGAGAGGGAAGAGAGCAGAGGCAGTGTGGCTAAAAGATGGGTCATCCATAGGTCAATAAAGTCACCTAGGATGGCAAGACATAATGTGGTGGAAAGAGTATAAGCCACTTTACACTGTACACTTTACATGAGATGCAAAAAAAAAAACCCCAAAATACTTTGAGCTAGACCCATGTGGTATGGTCTGAATGTTTGTGTACACTCTCCTCTTCTCAAAATTCATATGTTGAAACCTAATCGCCAAGGCAATGGTATTAGGAGGTAGGATCTTTGGAAGGTGATTAGGTCATGGGATTAATGCCCTTATAAAAGAGACCCCAAAGAGCTTGCTATACAAGGAGAAGCCACCATCTATGAACAAGGAAACAGGCCCTCACCAGACACTGAATCTGCCAGCAACTTGATCTTGGACTTTCCAGCATCCAGAACTGTGAGAAATAAATTTCTGTTGTTTATAAGCCATCCAACTTATGGTATTTTGTTATAGCAGGCAAAACAGACGAAGACACCATAATTCTGAAATTTAAAGAGAATTCTTGTCTCGATTGGGCTTTCTTGTTTTTGTATTAGTCCATTTCTATTGCTTATAACATAAATACCTGAAACTGGGTAATTTGTAGGAAAATGGAATTTATTGCTTGCTGTTTCAGAGGCTGGGAAGTTCAAAGTCCAGGGAACACATCTGGTGAGGGTCTTCTTTGGTGATGGCTTTATGGCAATGCAGGGGTCTCATGGCACAAAATGGCAGAGCGGAGAGAGAGAGACTCTCACATGCTCTCCTTTTAAAGCCCTCAGAACCATGCCCATGACCACCATTATTAATCCATTCATTAGGGCATAGTCATCAGAATATAATCACATCTTCAAGGCCCCACCTTTCAGTTACCATAATAGGATTTCCCACCTTCAACAGTTACAATGGGAATTAAGCTTTAATGGCTTTGGGGGGCCATTCAATCCACTGCCATTTTGTTTTGTTTTGTTTTGTTTATTGCCCAAGAATGTAAGTGAGATGGTGCAGAAATGGCAGGGGGTGCTCAGATGAATAATAACACCACCTACTGGTCACTTGAGATCTGAACAGATGAAGTCAGAAGAAATGGCCTCAGAAGAGAGCCAGATTTCAAATAAAGTGGGAGATACAGGGTGAGCCTGTGCAGAGACAAAATGGAAGCCATCTGTTTACAATTCAATGGGACTTCCAGGGGAACAGTTGGAAGTGATTGGGAAGGAGGTTCAGCACTGAGAGCTTACATCAGTGGGGAGGAAGCACAGAATATCATAAAACGAGCCTACAGGGCAAGCCCACTAGGATAGGGGGTTCTGACTCAGTAGTGATGCTAAACCAATGTGTCACATTGAGGACCATGAACTGCGAAGAGCCCAGCCCAGCCTGACACAGGCTTTGGTGTCTGGATCAGTAGGTGGAGGCCCAAGGGGCAGAGGAGGGCCAGTGTGTTGGCTCTTCACAATAAGCCTCTGGATTCCCCACACATCCCCTCAGGTGTGTGCAGAACTGCAGCAGCTGGGACAACACCTCAGGAGGAGTAGAGATCCAAGACAGATATGGGGGAGGTTCCTCTGCCCAGGAGGGAAGGCTTCCCTGCCAGTTAGCCCAGGCATTCCCAAACAGACTCATCCAGGGACTACGTTTAAAACACACACAGATTCTTAGGCCTCGCCCCAATCCGTTTGAATTAGAAATTCCCAGGGATGAGTCTTAGGAATCTGTATTTTTGAGAAATAACTTCAAATTTCTGTATAGAAGGAACTTAAGGGTGGTAATGTAGTTAGATGACAGAAGTAAGCAAAAATATACTGGGTTTTTGTGTACAGTGACTCAAAGGACAATCAACTTTATATATTTTCATATGAATTCTTAAGTCCAAATTTACCTAATTATACTAAAACAAACCAAAACATTAACTTAAAATTCCCTGTTTTTAGCACTTTTGTTGTTTTTACTCTCTTATTCCTACTTTTCATTGTTTTAATTTGAAATTATACCTTTTATCATCAGTGGTCTTAAAAATCTTTTATTTTGATGTTGCATTGATCAAATTTTCCAAGAAATGCATCTTATGGAACAACTGGAAAATGCCCAGAGTAGACAGAAGAGGGGTAGTAAAAACCACCTACATTCCCTTTTTCCACACCATTGTTAACGTTTGGCTATAACTCCTTCCATTTTTATTTTTCTCCACAAAGTTCTTTTTTCTATACTTGTAATCCTAGTATTTATATATGTGTGAAATATATTCTTTCTTAAGCTTATTATTTCATCATAAATACTTCCCTATGTTGTTATTATTATTATTATTATTATTTTCAAAAGATGACTGGTAAGGGGATCTTAACCCTTGACTTAGTGTTGTTAGCACCACGCTCTCCCAAGTGAGCCATGGGCCAGCCCCTATTATTTTTAAAAATATGCCTAATAGCTTCACTATATTATATTGAGTAGATAAATCATAATTGTCTAAACTATTTCCTTATTGTTGGATGTTTGGAATTTTTCCTCCATTTCACAACTATTTTTCAACTCCCTATTATGTGCTAGACAGGGTTCTGGGCCTTTATGGTTTATTCTTCTAAGTAAATTTCACACTAATTTGATCAAATAGTCATTTCAGTTCTGCTCCCCATCATTACTATATTTTTGATGCTATTAGGAGTGGGATTTCCTTTTTCATCACATTGTTAATACATTATTGATGTTATACAGGCTAGCTATTGATTTTTGTATATTTATCTCATCCTACCATTTTACCATTTTTTCTTTATCAATTCAAATAGATTTTTAATAGAATCTCTTTGGTTTTATAGATATACATATTTATTTTCCCGTATATTTTTAACTGGTTTTATGATGTTTTTGATAATGTTCTTGATGTTTTAGGGTTTATTACCATTACATTATTTTGAAATAAACCTCTTATCAAAATAAAATTACTCTCTTTGAAGAATGGTTTTGGCCCTGAATTTGACCTTCTTTATGTTTATTTGTGCCTAATATATCTTTGCTTTCCTTTTATTTTTAAACTTTTTCCTTTTTGTTTTAGTTATGTGTAGTGGACATCTGTGGGAGTACCTGTCACTTACTCCTCCTCTCCCAAGCACACTACTGGAGATAACATATTATTGAAATGCAGCCCTGTCTCCTGGCCACAGTTGCTTGGGCTTAGTGTGGATACCTGACCTAAGCTTGGCTAATCACAGTATTCTAATCCACTGACTATAGTCAATTGGTTCATGTATGGAGACACCTAACCTAAAAGGAGCCCATAAGAGACTCTTTGACTTGGACTACAGAGAGAGGGAGACCAGTGGTTTAAAGTCTAAAATCTAAAAACCAGGAACTGTCTGAGGCCATGTTTTTCAACCTGTAGAGACAACTAGTGTCTAGCAAAAGAGAATGAAGCTGACCCATGGAATCTCAACAGCGATGAATGAGACAATATTTGAATATCATCCACGTTCTGGTTTGGTGTTCCTGGGGTGCAGCTGCAACTCTGAACCTATAGTTTTTCATCTAGACTTCTGATTTTGTGAGAATGAAGCTGACCCATGGAATCTCGACAGCGATGAATGAGACAATATTTGAATATCATCCACGTTCTGGTTTGGTGTTCCTGGGGTGCAGCTGCAACTCTGAACCTATAGTTTTTCATCTAGACTTCTGATTTTGTGAAATGCCTCAGTCTTGGTCTACTTCTTCTTCTTTTTTTTTTTTTTTTCTTTTGTCACTAGCTTAGATTTACTCTCGAGACAGGAATGCAAGTGAAATTGCTTTCTAATTCCAAAGGCTATAAATAATTATTTTTTATGTTACACTGGTAAGATCAGTTCAGCAGAGTTAAGAGAGGGAAGAATACAATACCTTGGTTTAGGTGACCTCGGTGCCATTCTCCTCATCTCTTATCTAGATAATGCAATCCACACTTCCACTGAACTGAGGTCCTAAGGTCCCAGATACAATGTTACAACTTTTCCAAAGTGCATATCTGAGCAGCAGAAGATTAGTTTCATGGCCTCTGGATGAAGTGAGGGGAAAAGAGACCAGATTGATAGTGTTTGAGAATAACATGCTCCCTTTCTAAAACACGCCCAGCAGTGCTGTCTTCAGGGCTGTCAGCCTGCACCTTTTTCCAGCTAAAGGTGGTTAAAGAAGGGGGAAAAAAATCACTTTCCAAAAGGAACATTGTTCTGTCACCTCCCAGCACTCTCAGGGAACTGATGGTCAAAGTCAGAGTCTCCAAGCCTGTGACATTGAGGGACACTGATCCTGGATGAAGACTATGTCAAAGATCTCCACGTTTCCGTGACAGCTCTGCTGCCAAGACTGTCAGGATCTGGACATCTGCTTTCAGGACATGGATTTACCATTTCAGATGGTTTTTAGTCTCTTACTAGCAGCTTAGAAATCAGATTACTCCGCTGAGTGCCAGAGATCCTAGCTCACTGACTAAGCCTAATTTAGGTAACAAATATGCCTGAACAGTGCTTCCTTGAGAAAATGCAACCCTCAGAAGACATGACATTTCCTTCTGAGTTGGCCAGACATATTGACAACGAGGCATTTCTGAGACCGCTTTTGATTTATATTGATTAAAAGAAATATGAAATTAATTTTAAGAGTCTGAATGTACCTTTGCCCTGATTCAAACACAAACAGAAACACCAAATGGAAATTTGTAAGTGGAACACAAATCTAGCACAAGCTAGTAATAATTGAGAGCTTTCATCGCCTGACATCATCTTTCAAACGTGTATGAGATGATTTGAGGGTTTGGTGCAGTTCATAATGGGCCAAGTGTCAATGTCACAAATGCCTTCCAGAAATTATAACAGTTGTTTGACCACTGTGTTGGCAGTCTCAGTAGGACAACTAAGAAGTATAATATCACCAACAGCATGCGTTCTTTTCTTAGTCCTAGATGTGTTGCTTTGAAGACAGAAATAAGGTGAGGACAAATAACTTTTACTATTTCTGCCAACTTGACAGATAACTTCAGAACTTTCACGTTAGCTCTTTCAATCACAATGAGACAAATATTAAGGGGAAAAATTAAAAGATGCTTGTAATAATTGGACTGTAAAGTTAATGGCAAGAAATAAATCTTATAATGTAACATAATGTGATATAATGCAAACAGATCCAGCAGAAGGGTGTAATGGCACAGAGAGGAAAGGCATTTTCCTGAAGATTGCCATGCACCATGCTGATAAGCTAAACAGACTGATATTTTAATCAATGCCTAGGACCCTAAAATATGCTCCAAAGATATTGAGATTTTAAATGAATTATTCACAGACCAAAGACAAGTTAAAAATAACATTATTGCACAATCCTTTTTCACCAACATGAAAAATCTAAAAGAAAGAGTAACCATGGCAGGTAGAGTCCCTCAGCTGTACATCTCAGAAGAAGTGGACTTTTTTTGTTCCTAGCTTTCTCACTCAGTCACTCACAGATGATCCACAATCCTTGTGTCTCCATGTACCAGATTACAGAGATGCTTCATCAACTATCAACTGTAATGTGAACCTAATCAACATAGAAAGTAATCTACAAACCACACAATTCATTTCTCTTCCTCTGATTTTTTTTTTTTTTTTGTCTTTTTCCGTGTCCGGCAACGGATTGCAACCCCCAGGGTTGCCCCCGTACCGGACCGGGGACCGGCAACGGGATCACAACCCTCGGTGTTGCTCCTGCGCCTTGCTCAGCCAGTGAGCGGGAACCCGTCTGTATGTGGGATCCGAACCCTCGGGCGGGAGCGCCGCCGCGCTTCCCAAGCGGCGCACTGTAGCAGTGCGCCACCGGGCCGGCCCCCTTTCTTCCTCTGATTTTTTTTTTTTTTTGTCTTTTTCCGTGTCCGGCAACGGATTGCAACCCCCAGGGTTGCCCCCGTACCGGACCGGGGACCGGCAACGGGATCACAACCCTCGGTGTTGCTCCTGCGCCTTGCTCAGCCAGTGAGCGGGAACCCGTCTGTATGTGGGATCCGAACCCTCGGGCGGGAGCGCCGCCGCGCTTCCCAAGCGGCGCACTGTAGCAGTGCGCCACCGGGCCGGCCCCCTTTCTTCCTCTGATTTTGATACCAAAAGATATTTTATGAGAGAACACAATTATCTTCTGGAAGGTCAGCACCAAATATCCCCAGATTCCTTGATTAGCTATTATAGACTATTTATGAATTTTCCTACACCTTGAGAGAGTAATTCTCCTAAAGCACAACTCCAAGAAGCAGCATGGTTGGATTAGAAGGGAAAGACTCTGTAATTGGACTTAGGAGACCAAGGCTTGGTTTTCACCTCTACCCTAATAGAGCTTGTTTATTATTAATTTATCTGTTCCTAATACAGACTCTGAGTGTCACTGAGGCACAAGCAGTGGCTTCATTGGGTTACAGGTGAAGCTGAGCTACTGATTCCCTTAAGCCTTGCACTGGCTGAGCAGGGAATGGGGCAGCTGGGGTGCCAAGGCTTCTTGGCCACAAGCAGACTCAATAATATGTTTGACCCCAGTATTCTGTAAAAATATTATCAGTTTCTGTGAGACCTACAATATTAAAAACACTGGATTGTCTAACACTGGCATCTCTCAGTCTGGCAATACAAAGGCTGAAATAGAATCAAAGCTTTAAAAAGCATGGTGTCAACACAGTGACAACTTGCCTCTTTTGAGTTTCTTGTCCTATTCTCACTTTCTTTCTATACATTTTCCTCATAGCCATTATAGAGATTATTATAAACATATGCCCTCCTGAAATCCCACCAGTGATGCCCATTTTTTACAGAGAAATGTCTAAATATGGCCTAGAGTTTTGTCTTGCTTTAGCCTGTGCCCTGTTTCTCTAGGCTCATCTCCTATGACTGCCACACAAAACCCTGTAGCAATATCACATGGCTTCTAGCTCCTTGGACACCCCATGCTTCTTCATGCCTCCATGCCTTTGCTCAAGCTGTGCCCTCTGATTAGAATGTACACGCCTTGTAAATTCCAACCCCTCTTTCATATTACAACTCTTTCAGGAGGTTTTTTCCTACCTAGAACCCCATGGCCCCATAAACTTACCCTCGTATAGCCAACCACTCCCTCCTTTTTGGTTACCTGTCCACCCTGAACACCATTCTGTGATTTCACTTTTTGCCATACTATGATTTGCAGGTCTGCCTCCCCCACTAGGTTAGGGACCATGCCTTATTTGTCTCGGTAATTCTGAGGGCTGGCACTGTAGGCACTGGAGTAATGTTAGCTGGGCAGATGGACACACTGACAGATGGTTGAATGGATGGATGAATTCAGGTTAATATGGCTTGTTCACCAAATCTCAAAACTCTGGTACAAGAGCTTTATGAATAGAAAGAAGTACAATTTTACATAATGGACATTCATTTGGTACTTAGCATGTCATAACTTAGCCTTTTATATTAGCCTCCTGTTTTTCCAAAGAGATCATAAGCTACCAACACACATACCAGTGAGGCTTGCTGTAGGTAGCATGAGATTTGATTCTTCTTAGACTTTGTATTGCAACTGTCTGACTCTAACACAAGTCCAGCCACCTATTGTACCAAAGGTCCTCTTGGGAGCAGTATGATTTAATGGGTGGCTGGTTATAACTGTGTGGAAAATGGGTGGCAAACCCAAAGGAGTTCCCTCCTTCTAACCTCTGGGGGCTTTCACATGAATTAGTAAGAATCCTCCCTTATCTTTACTATTGAACCCAGAGCTTGACTGAGTAAAGTCAAAAGAGGGAGAATCAAATGGCTGAGTTTCCCATCTAATTCAAAGCATCATCTCTGGATAGAATAATGGAGTGTAATTTAGGGATTTAGATTTTTTAAGTGATTGCCAAAAAAGAAAAGTGGTTGCTACAGAGAAGAAAAATATCAGAACAAAACAGAGCCCTCAGACTGAGCCAGACTTATCTTTCTACCTCATTCTTTGCCTCTCTGCATTAGGATGCAAGAACTAGGGTGATGGTGATGGTCTTTTTCTACTGCCATTCTTCTCATATGAATCAGAGGCACAAAGTCATGGAAATGCAACTGGCTGCTGAAACAGGACTTTCTGCCCCCAAGTAAAGCTGCATGTGTTACTCCTATAAGGAAGCCTTCAGCTTTTCAGCCCTCATCAGCTCAGCACTTGCAATGTCATGTTTTGGGAAATATGGGACTCTTCTAAGGTTACTGCTGTGAGGAAGCATTTTTTACTGCCTAACTAGAGGAGTGTCTTTTTGAGTTTGGACTTCCTAACCTTGAGAAGGAGTTGACGTGCTTCTTCACTGAGTGTGAAATGAGCAGATGGTGCTGTTTCACTCCAATTTGTTTTGCATGGACTGAAGAGAAGGCTGTGGGGGAAGGGATAAATGTGTTCTATTCCTGACAGCTAAACACAACTTACTGGCATTGACGTGCTTCTTCACTGAGTGTGAAATGAGCAGATGGTGCTGTTTCACTCCAATTTGTTTGGCATGGACTGAAGAGAAGGCTGTGGGGGAAGGGATAAATGTGTTCTATTCCTGACAGCTAAACACAACTTACTGGCCAAAAAAGCCATTTCACTAACACTGGATCATCTACTTCTTAATAAGGACTAGAATTCACTTATTCCACTTCAGGCTAGAAGTTATTATTAGCATATTTTTGTCTTTATCTAGAAGGGATTATATTTTCAGTGCAGAAAAAAACAACATATTTAGACTGTTTGCCCAAGATGTTAATTGAAGGAGTCTACCATGGGTCCCTGAAGGTAATGAAAGTCACCCAACACCAGTTACCCCTATCCATGCATGTTTTTTCCATTTTCAGCTCTACGTTCAGCTCACCAACATCCAATTCCACACCTTAAAAATGTCCCCAAGGAACCAAGACAAGAGCCTGATTTCTTTCATGGAAAAGTTGCTAAATTCCCAATAATCCCCCAGCTCACTCTGTATCTGGACTGCTAGGAGGAATACAGGCCAGAAAAGTGGTTGTGAGATCTCACTTTCCACCTTATGCTAGAAAACGTTCAGACCTTCCACCAGGTAAGCAGGTGGAAACGCTAATCCAATCTCATCCAAGGAAAGGGGGGATAAGGGAGGCTATCTGATCTGTCAGCTGTCACCACGTGTATGCCCTGTTTCCATCATACACCATCTTGACACAGCTACAGCACCTTTCTATGTCCCACCTTTTCATCCACTGGTACAGAAGCATCAGATCAGTATTAAGATAGATTTTGCTAAAGATTTCACTGGGGAGAGGGGAGGATGGAGGAGAGAGTTAACACATCCATACTACAGAGAAACATCCCTCGGACTTCATCATCTGTATGAGTATCATGTCTCTTCAGCAGTTCTCTGTGTTTCATCCATACTGCTCTAAATTCAGCTAGGTCCCCAAATTTGCATACTCCCCCCCAGTAAAGGCTTTGCTGTCATTGGACCTATCTCTTTCCTTAGAAGTCAAATTAATAACCCTCATTATTATGTAAGCCCACTCTCTGGTGGTCTCGCCCCACTCCAAGAGACATTGAACAACATCCAATATTCTCCCCCATCGGCAGTCTTGTTAATACAGTCTTCTCCACCTCCTGTACCAGCTCTGGCCCCATCTGCAGAATTCACTGAGGCTACCTCCTACTTCGCTTCTTTAACCTGCTCCTCCCTAGTCTTGTCTCCTGTTTCTTTGACCTCCTTTTTCTCTGCCCCCCAGCAGCCAAGGCTCACCTTAGCCCTTTGTTGCTTTGATGACCTGTTTTGAATGACCTTCTTCAACCAGGTTCAGCAGTCTCCATAGGACAAAAACCAATGCACTGCTGCTGCCATATGTCTGGGACCACTCACTGAGAGTAGTGTGTCAGTGACACCAAATTGCTATCCTTAAATGAGACCATAACATAACATTTAAGGAATTTACAAACATGTTTATCCTCTACCAATAACTTAAACTCTTAGGGATGGGCAACTAGTGGCCTTGGAGACTGATCATAAGTGGGATATGGCAGATCACAGTCTGGCTCTGAAATTCCTCGTGGCCTGTGCCCCGGCTGTTCCTTGTTGTGTTTATCACTTGTGACCACCTTGCCAGTTCGATATCTGTCCATTGGACCTGGCTCTGCCTTTGGAATGCTGTTCTTCAGAATTAGGGTGTAGCTATACTGGCCAGCCACCAAAAAAAAAAAAAAAAAAAAAGGGCCTAGCCTGA
>NW_007727260.1:323068-338394 GCF_000696425.1 Galeopterus variegatus
ATTTATTTATTTATTTATTTGAAATTTTTATTGAATCATAATTGATTATACATATTTTTGGGTTTCGACATTAAGATATGTTGATCAAATCAATATTACTAGCATATATATTGCTACAAATTGTAACTATTCTTTATGCTCCTTATCTGAACCCTCTCCATCCCCCTTTCTCTCCCCCCTCCCCCCCAATCACCCTAGATTTCTTCTCTCCCTCTGAAAGAATAATGGTTACTTTGTTGATTTGCTGCCCAAATGATCTGTCCAATGCTGAGAGGCGTGATCAGGTCCCCCAATACTATCATATAGCAGATGTCTCTTCCATCACTATGAAATGGGCCTTTTGGAGACAGACATCCTCCTCCTTTCTTTATCTCTGCTGGTGACTCTCTTTGTGTCAACTCACTCCGATGGCTGGTGGACCATCTTTGTGGTGGTTGTGGCATCTAGCTGCCTTCACAGCAGCCATGGTTATCGTGATGGCACAACAACTGTTCTGCAAGCTTCTCTGATATAAGAAAAAGTCATTTTAGTAATTGAAATTTAATCAAGTTAAGTAAGAAAATATCCTGACATTGTTATACCTAGGTTGGTTGTGTAAGTACAATGCTATGGAATGGCATAGATTATGGAGTAAACTGGGAGAAGCCCAGGGAAGTCCCATCTGTCCGTATTCCCCTCTCCCTACCCCCAATTTATCTCTTCTACCCAGATGCCTCACCACAGGGGGAAAAAAAAATCTGCCATTGTACTGGTTATTACTCTGTACGGAATTGCCTTCTCTAGGTATCATTTTTCAGATATGCAGACACCTCTTAGAGGATTATCATACTTGGCTAACAGTCGCTGCATCTGGAAGACTGAAGGGAACTAACACTTAAAGAGTTCAAACTGTGTGCTAGGCACTTTACATGTCACATCGGTTAATTTCTGAGGTGATCTCTAAGAGTGAGTTTTCTCATTTTATAGATGAGCAATCTAGGGTTCAGAGAGGTTAAATGACAACCCCCCAGATCACACAGCCTTCAGTGCTGAAGCCAGAGTCAAATGTGACCTTTCTCTCCCGTAGTCTGAATTCATTTATCAAATTCCTTTCCCCTGCATACAAGACCTAAGGATAGCCTTGAGAGTGATGACTGCCTGGCAAGAGGGTTGAAAGTGAGGGGAAAGAACGGAGAAATGAAATGAGAGACAAAAAGGAAACATTTTGCTGACTTTACAGTTTTCTCTGAGGCCGGATCCAGCACAGGGCTACGTTCTTACTGCTTTGATAAAATTCCTGATTCTCAGAAATACTGACTTGGCAGGACCTTAGAGGTCACATACCCCAACCCGCCATTAAAAGCTTTATTCAGTCATTAACTCACTTTATTACTGTTGGTGATCTGGGAAGCAGTGTCATTGACTTGGCAAGTGAGAGCATTTCTGTGAACCACAGTTTTCCACTATCTCATTGTGGGCTTGTTTAGAGAGATTTGACTTTAAATAATATGAATTCTTTATATCTATTTAGCTTTGTACAGTCATCAAGATGCTTTTATTTATATACACTATGCACTTTAAACTCTCATTTCTGTGATAAAGGGAAGGTATTTCATGACGGCAAAAGCTGGGACCTAGGCCAGATCTGGGTTCAAATTCCCACTTTGCAATATACCAACCATGTATGTGCAGATCATTTAATCTCTTTAGCTTCCTTAAGAAAGTTGCTTCTTCTTTAAGCCTCCAAGTCCTCATCTGTAAAATGGGGACAGTAATACCTTCGATATGCAGTTGAACTAAGGGTTAAGTGAGGTCATGTATGTAATGTGTTTACTCATTACAGGTGATTAGGATTCATTGCATCTCTTTAGCTTCCTTAAGAAAGTTGCTTCTTCTTTAAGCCTCCAAGTCCTCATCTGTAAATGGGGACAGTAATACCTTCTATATGCAGTTGAACTAAGGGTTAAGTGAGGTCATGTATGTAATGTGTTTACTCATTACAGGTGATCAGGATTCATTGCTTTTTGCTTTCCTTCTCATTTTGTAGCTGAGGAACTGGAGGTGAGAAGAGGTAAAGCAATTCTATCAAGATAAAAGAGCCAGGGATTGGTGAATGGAGGCTAAGACTTTTTACTGCTCTTCTAGGGCTCTTTGTACTACACCATCCTGCCTGGAATAACTTTCTCTTCCGTCTCCACCCTTTTGCTTTGTACACACCTTACCCTTTTCACCTGGTTTTATTGTAGTGCAAACTCTTTGCTTCCCTTCTCTGCTCTAGGCCTTCTGCTTTGTTCCTTGTACTGCCATCTTCCTGTTAGTTTCTGTGCATGTTGCCTCTTGCTAGTTTCCTGTGTGTTTTATATGCTCTTTGAAAGTTTGAGACAAATGGACAGGGCACTTTTAGCCATGTCCCTCAAATGTAAAGTCTGGTTCTCATATAGGAGACAGAGCAGCTGGGGTGGCATCAGGCAGATGTGTTCTGAGACCCCTGGCTTCTGGTGCCTGGATGTGACATGCTGCAGGCTGACTTCTGGATTTTGATTACTGCACCCATGGCACTGTGGCTTCACCATCACTCCTCTAACAAACTCTGATTTTAACAACCCTACATTCAGCCTTTCACATACCCTTAGAACACACAGAACTGGTGCAGCCCTTTGGGAGCCCCTCAGATGAATTGCTGCCAAAGGAATCGGTACTTTTAAAGAGGACATTCTTCCAAGGCTATACAGAAATAAATGCAAGTAGTTTAAAACTATCTTTATATAGGTCATTCGAAATGCATGGCCACAGTGTTACACTGGAGTGAAAAATAAATGTGTAGGCAAGCAGATTTGTAATACGGCATGCATACACATTGCACATATTTATGCAGAACACATAATAAAAAGATACTTGTCACTCATTTCTTCTATCATAAATTCAAGTAGTACAATTGGAATATTACCCAATCCAGAGAAAATGTAGTCTCACAGATCTGAGAGAATTCTCAAGAGATCATCTTGTTGACCTACCTACCTATCTGTAAGCAGAGGAAATGTCTAAACTAATCAGAATTGAGAGTTAATGTTCCCTCATTGGAGGTCTCTATTCTGCTGTGAAGCCTATTTACACATCTGAAATTGTTTTCTTACCACCGAACAACAATCCCTTGGGAATTCCCACAAATAAAAAGGATCATATTTGTTTTCTTGCCTGGAGCAGGCTCAAGGGACATGATCTTAGAAAATTTGTCAAGAAACCCTGTGTCACATCCCTACTCTTTTCTGTCTAGGCTTCCCCTCTCCTGTCCCTGAAGGGTGTTCAGTTGCTTGCCTACCACGGCCCAGCTGAGCAAGGCTGAGCACCTACTTGATGCTTCTTGCCTACAGGACCACTGGTGATTTCTAAATATCCTGCCTTTTGGGGACGGGGGGAGGAGAAGGACAGAACAAAAATAAATTTAGCTGTTGGCAAGGTTCTATTCCTCCGTGGGTCCTCACTAGAATTAGGACTCTCAGAGTTCATTGCAAACCAGCTTATGTAGGCTTGTGAGAGACATTATCTCTTAAACGTTATCCCTCTTCTTCCCAAAGCACCGGCCAAGCCCTCAAGCAATGAGAAAAAAAGGGGAAGGAGAGCAATGGAGATGGTCCCTTCCATTCCACTGGGTTCAGGATAGCATGGCCCTCCCCACACCCTCACCCATTCCTCGTGCTGGTCCCTCCTCAGCTAAGCAAAAGCCAGGACATCAAATCAAAGTAGAAGAAAGAAAAACTGCAGACCGCGTGTGGGAGACCTTTCTGCACGCTGCCTGACCATCTACCACCCTCTTCAACTTCTTTACACAGTTGCCAGAATTCATTTGAAAGGTCAACTCAAGTTTATCTCCCTTTTCCCAGATTCCCGTCTCTCCAGAAAAATCCAAAGTAGCAGTAACCTAACCTTTGTGCAGTAACAAAATACCAATATTATCCTCAAACAGTTTTAAAATATGCTTATAAACAACGCTGTAGGAAAAAGGGAAAAACAAGTATGCACGAATAGCTGGCTTAACCATTTTGTGAGCTGATTACAGAAAAAAAAATGCAATTTTATTTTTTCTGGAAGAAGAGAGAAGCCCATGGGTGATATTCAGCCTTAAGAATTGGAATCTACAGCCCCACTGGGACAAGCCCTGTCCTCACCAGGAGCTTGTCCTTCCATATGACATGGGAATTCCACTCCAGGGATTCTCCCAGGGTCCCAGTGCTTGCCAAGACTCTAAAATCCAGTCTCTGTGGACCCCAGACACTGGACACAATTGCTTGCTCTTAGAATGTACAGCTAGAGCCCTGTTGGTATATCCACGTTTCTCATAAACATGGATACACATTTTCATTCTTTTCCCTTCTCTTGTTTCTCTCTTTCATGGACTGCCTCGTCTTTCTTGTCAGGGCCTGGGATTCTGTGTGCTTCTGCCTGGCCCGGCCCAGCCCAGCCCAACCCAGGTGCTCACACTGAGGCCCGTTACCTGCATCTGCACTCTTGGTGTTTCCTCTCCGGTGCTCCCTGGCTCAACAAGGTTTCAAGCAAGAGGTGATGAGGATCTTTGGGAATGAGGCTAAATTGACAGCATAGTTAAGAATTCAGGGTCATACGGGGCATTATCTCCTCAGCTGGACTGTCTAGATTCCAGAATTTTCAACCAGACTATGAGTGATCCTAACCTTGCACTTAGTTTCCTCAAAAGGGAGAACTGAATTGGGTGTATATCAGTCTGTAGACTAACACAGTACCAGACGTAACAAAATACCGTAGAGTGGATGCTTCAACAACAGAAATTTATTTTCTCACAGTTCTGGAGCCTAGAAGTCCAAGATCAAAGTGTCTGCAGGTGTTGTTTCTTCTGAAGCTCCTTCTCTTCACTTACAGGTGTCCACTTTCTCCCTATGTCCCCACATGGTATTTCCTCTCTGTGTGCACATCCCTAGTGTCTCTGTGCATGTGTCCAAAGTTCCTATTTTTATAAGGACACTGGTCAGATTTGATTGGGGCATACCCTAACTGCCTAATTTTAATGTAATCACCTCTTTAAAGACTCTGTCTCCAAATATAATCACATTATGAGATACTGGGGATTAGGGCTTCACGTGTGAATTTGGACGGACACATAACAAGTGGGTTTGCTACTTTCTGAAATGAGTGTCCTCACGGGGCAGATTTTATGCCACAGCCCCTCAGAGGCAGTTGTCATGCCCAGCTTATGGGTGGCTGCCTTTGGCTTGGCATCAGCATCTGGTGAAGCAAGGTATGGTGAAGGCATGGGGTTGGTTTCACTCCAGACAAAGCATAAGAACAGCAACTGACACAGGAAAGAACCGGTTTGGGCCACTTTCCTTAAAAGGTAACTTCAGGTGTGGCAGGTGTTCCTGGACTCCTGCAGCACACACTGAGAAGCCACGGGGCTGCCAGCTGTTGGCAGCATATCAGGTGCTCCCTCCCTCCCCACCTGCCCAGGTTTCAGCCTCTGGGATCTGAAAGCAGGGCTGCATTCTCCCTGCCCAACCTCTCCTAGGCCCTCTCCAGGCCTGGAATCTATTTCTATATCCCTGTCTCACCTGGTTTGACCCTTCTAAAGACACACATCTGTCCTCACAAAACAGTAGCTCTCATTTCTTTGTTACTCATCCCTAGTCTCATCTTCCTCATAAACCATTTAGTTCGCTTGGCTTCTGACTTCAGTTCAATCAGTAAATCCTGTGCCTTGCTTTCTAGGTCACACTGAACTTGGGCCCCAGTACCTCTCTGCTCATCTGCTCTCCTGAGGCAGCCTCCTACCTGATCAGTCCAGGACATGGACACAAAGCTGCATGCAACACTCGGGCACAAAGCTGTGATGACTTAATCGGCACAGGAAGTAGATTTTAGCTTTTTGGGAACATAGCGGCAGGGCTTCTGACATGGTTGGGAGATGTATATACTATATATTTTGTGATTGTTAGGGTAGGTGAGAGAGTGACCTTTCTGGGTTTCCACCTGCCCAGGGAGGGTAAGAAATGGATCATCCTCATGTGAAGCTAGACATGTGGGCATAGATCATTTATTATTGTTAGGGTAGGTGAGAGAGTGACCTTTCTGGGTTTCCACCTGCCCAGGGAGGGTAAGAAGTGGATCATCCTTATGTGAAGCTAGACATGTGGGCATAGATCATTTATCTGGCAATCTGCTCCCCCAGGCATGGCAAGAGTTAGTAAGGGCCATGCCGGGAAAGGGGAGANATCTCTTTAGCTTCCTTAAGAAAGTTGCTTCTTCTTTAAGCCTCCAAGTCCTCATCTGTAAAATGGGGACAGTAATACCTTCGATATGCAGTTGAACTAAGGGTTAAGTGAGGTCATGTATGTAATGTGTTTACTCATTACAGGTGATTAGGATTCATTGCTTTTGCTTTCCTTCTCATTTTGTAGCTGAGGAACTGGAGGTGAGAAGAGGTAAAGCAATTCTATCAAGATAAAAGAGCCAGGGATTGGTGAATGGAGGCTAAGACTTTTTACTGCTCTTCTAGGGCTCTTTGTACTACACCATCCTGCCTGGAATAACTTTCTCTTCCGTCTCCACCCTTTTGCTTTGTACACACCTTACCCTTTTCACCTGGTTTTATTGTAGTGCAAACTCTTTGCTTCCCTTCTCTGCTCTAGGCCTTCTGCTTTGTTCCTTGTACTGCCATCTTCCTGTTAGTTTCTGTGCATGTTGCCTCTTGCTAGTTTCCTGTGTGTTTTATATGCTCTTTGAAAGTTTGAGACAAATGGACAGGGCACTTTTAGCCATGTCCCTCAAATGTAAAGTCTGGTTCTCATATAGGAGACAGAGCAGCTGGGGTGGCATCAGGCAGATGTGTTCTGAGACCCCTGGCTTCTGGTGCCTGGATGTGACATGCTGCAGGCTGACTTCTGGATTTTGATTACTGCACCCATGGCACTGTGGCTTCACCATCACTCCTCTAACAAACTCTGATTTTAACAACCCTACATTCAGCCTTTCACATACCCTTAGAACACACAGAACTGGTGCAGCCCTTTGGGAGCCCCTCAGATGAATTGCTGCCAAAGGAATCGGTACTTTTAAAGAGGACATTCTTCCAAGGCTATACAGAAATAAATGCAAGTAGTTTAAAACTATCTTTATATAGGTCATTCGAAATGCATGGCCACAGTGTTACACTGGAGTGAAAAATAAATGTGTAGGCAAGCAGATTTGTAATACGGCATGCATACACATTGCACATATTTATGCAGAACACATAATAAAAAGATACTTGTCACTCATTTCTTCTATCATAAATTCAAGTAGTACAATTGGAATATTACCCAATCCAGAGAAAATGTAGTCTCACAGATCTGAGAGAATTCTCAAGAGATCATCTTGTTGACCTACCTACCTATCTGTAAGCAGAGGAAATGTCTAAACTAATCAGAATTGAGAGTTAATGTTCCCTCATTGGAGGTCTCTATTCTGCTGTGAAGCCTATTTACACATCTGAAATTGTTTTCTTACCACCGAACAACAATCCCTTGGGAATTCCCACAAATAAAAAGGATCATATTTGTTTTCTTGCCTGGAGCAGGCTCAAGGGACATGATCTTAGAAAATTTGTCAAGAAACCCTGTGTCACATCCCTACTCTTTTCTGTCTAGGCTTCCCCTCTCCTGTCCCTGAAGGGTGTTCAGTTGCTTGCCTACCACGGCCCAGCTGAGCAAGGCTGAGCACCTACTTGATGCTTCTTGCCTACAGGACCACTGGTGATTTCTAAATATCCTGCCTTTTGGGGACGGGGGGAGGAGAAGGACAGAACAAAAATAAATTTAGCTGTTGGCAAGGTTCTATTCCTCCGTGGGTCCTCACTAGAATTAGGACTCTCAGAGTTCATTGCAAACCAGCTTATGTAGGCTTGTGAGAGACATTATCTCTTAAACGTTATCCCTCTTCTTCCCAAAGCACCGGCCAAGCCCTCAAGCAATGAGAAAAAAAGGGGAAGGAGAGCAATGGAGATGGTCCCTTCCATTCCACTGGGTTCAGGATAGCATGGCCCTCCCCACACCCTCACCCATTCCTCGTGCTGGTCCCTCCTCAGCTAAGCAAAAGCCAGGACATCAAATCAAAGTAGAAGAAAGAAAAACTGCAGACCGCGTGTGGGAGACCTTTCTGCACGCTGCCTGACCATCTACCACCCTCTTCAACTTCTTTACACAGTTGCCAGAATTCATTTGAAAGGTCAACTCAAGTTTATCTCCCTTTTCCCAGATTCCCGTCTCTCCAGAAAAATCCAAAGTAGCAGTAACCTAACCTTTGTGCAGTAACAAAATACCAATATTATCCTCAAACAGTTTTAAAATATGCTTATAAACAACGCTGTAGGAAAAAGGGAAAAACAAGTATGCACGAATAGCTGGCTTAACCATTTTGTGAGCTGATTACAGAAAAAAAAATGCAATTTTATTTTTTCTGGAAGAAGAGAGAAGCCCATGGGTGATATTCAGCCTTAAGAATTGGAATCTACAGCCCCACTGGGACAAGCCCTGTCCTCACCAGGAGCTTGTCCTTCCATATGACATGGGAATTCCACTCCAGGGATTCTCCCAGGGTCCCAGTGCTTGCCAAGACTCTAAAATCCAGTCTCTGTGGACCCCAGACACTGGACACAATTGCTTGCTCTTAGAATGTACAGCTAGAGCCCTGTTGGTATATCCACGTTTCTCATAAACATGGATACACATTTTCATTCTTTTCCCTTCTCTTGTTTCTCTCTTTCATGGACTGCCTCGTCTTTCTTGTCAGGGCCTGGGATTCTGTGTGCTTCTGCCTGGCCCGGCCCAGCCCAGCCCAACCCAGGTGCTCACACTGAGGCCCGTTACCTGCATCTGCACTCTTGGTGTTTCCTCTCCGGTGCTCCCTGGCTCAACAAGGTTTCAAGCAAGAGGTGATGAGGATCTTTGGGAATGAGGCTAAATTGACAGCATAGTTAAGAATTCAGGGTCATACGGGGCATTATCTCCTCAGCTGGACTGTCTAGATTCCAGAATTTTCAACCAGACTATGAGTGATCCTAACCTTGCACTTAGTTTCCTCAAAAGGGAGAACTGAATTGGGTGTATATCAGTCTGTAGACTAACACAGTACCAGACGTAACAAAATACCGTAGAGTGGATGCTTCAACAACAGAAATTTATTTTCTCACAGTTCTGGAGCCTAGAAGTCCAAGATCAAAGTGTCTGCAGGTGTTGTTTCTTCTGAAGCTCCTTCTCTTCACTTACAGGTGTCCACTTTCTCCCTATGTCCCCACATGGTATTTCCTCTCTGTGTGCACATCCCTAGTGTCTCTGTGCATGTGTCCAAAGTTCCTATTTTTATAAGGACACTGGTCAGATTTGATTGGGGCATACCCTAACTGCCTAATTTTAATGTAATCACCTCTTTAAAGACTCTGTCTCCAAATATAATCACATTATGAGATACTGGGGATTAGGGCTTCACGTGTGAATTTGGACGGACACATAACAAGTGGGTTTGCTACTTTCTGAAATGAGTGTCCTCACGGGGCAGATTTTATGCCACAGCCCCTCAGAGGCAGTTGTCATGCCCAGCTTATGGGTGGCTGCCTTTGGCTTGGCATCAGCATCTGGTGAAGCAAGGTATGGTGAAGGCATGGGGTTGGTTTCACTCCAGACAAAGCATAAGAACAGCAACTGACACAGGAAAGAACCGGTTTGGGCCACTTTCCTTAAAAGGTAACTTCAGGTGTGGCAGGTGTTCCTGGACTCCTGCAGCACACACTGAGAAGCCACGGGGCTGCCAGCTGTTGGCAGCATATCAGGTGCTCCCTCCCTCCCCACCTGCCCAGGTTTCAGCCTCTGGGATCTGAAAGCAGGGCTGCATTCTCCCTGCCCAACCTCTCCTAGGCCCTCTCCAGGCCTGGAATCTATTTCTATATCCCTGTCTCACCTGGTTTGACCCTTCTAAAGACACACATCTGTCCTCACAAAACAGTAGCTCTCATTTCTTTGTTACTCATCCCTAGTCTCATCTTCCTCATAAACCATTTAGTTCGCTTGGCTTCTGACTTCAGTTCAATCAGTAAATCCTGTGCCTTGCTTTCTAGGTCACACTGAACTTGGGCCCCAGTACCTCTCTGCTCATCTGCTCTCCTGAGGCAGCCTCCTACCTGATCAGTCCAGGACATGGACACAAAGCTGCATGCAACACTCGGGCACAAAGCTGTGATGACTTAATCGGCACAGGAAGTAGATTTTAGCTTTTTGGGAACATAGCGGCAGGGCTTCTGACATGGTTGGGAGATGTATATACTATATATTTTGTGATTGTTAGGGTAGGTGAGAGAGTGACCTTTCTGGGTTTCCACCTGCCCAGGGAGGGTAAGAAGTGGATCATCCTTATGTGAAGCTAGACATGTGGGCATAGATCATTTATCTGGCAATCTGCTCCCCCAGGCATGGCAAGAGTTAGTAAGGGCCATGCCGGGAAAGGGGAGATGGACTGACAGTTGAGACTTCCCAGAAGTACCTCCAGCCACTGGTCAGGTGGCTAGCTTGAGAGGCTTAAGTTAGAAGGACATGGACTACTGCCATGGTAACATGGACCTGGGCCAGTAGCTGCCTTCTCTCCTGGGACCTCTTAGGCCACTCCTTTCTTGGTGCTCAGATGACCCAGTGAACATGCAGACTGCCTCCCAAGGAGCAGAAAGCCAAGGAGCTGCCCCCTTCCTTGGCTTTCAACTATAGCCTCACCCCAACCCCAGTACCAGGTACCTTCCTGCCTAAATTCAACTGTTCCTGCTGGGGTCCTGGTGGTCTTCAAAAAAAGAAAAAGGCAAAAATAACAAACAAACAAAAAAATGAAAAAACAAGGACAAGCGAGCTGAAGCCCCACCAGCTAGCCAGTCCTGAATGCATCATTTGTTGAGAGCTGGTACCTGTTCTTAGTCATCAATTTGGCCAAGGAGCCCAGTGTCCCCAAAGCTGAATCTTTGAAGGAGGAGCCCTTCAAGAGCAGGTTCATTCACGGAGGAAGGAGGAGAAGGTATCTCCCAGAGAAACTTGGCCTTATGGATTCCACTGCCAGCAGACAGCATTAAGTTAGCCCTTGGGAACCCAGAAGCAGTGGGGATATTTAGGTATTTAGGAGGCTCTGGCTGTGAGAAAACCTGGAGAAACCAACGGATGACAAATCCCTGGGTCTCCTCTTAGGAGATGTGGATAATGCTGTCAAGGTGACCCAAATCCTAGAGTCATGTTAATTTGAAATTGTAAAGCTACCACCACTTTATCACAAACTTCTGAAGTAGTTTCATCTGGTCTTCAATTTAAGGTTCTCAGAAATTCCTTTTGAGCTATTTTGTTTGGATCATGTTTTTGCCTGCCGGGCATCTCTCCAATGGAGAAATGCCACTTCCTCACACTCTGTGATTCCAGGAAAAGCTACGAATAATGGGGCCCTTCCATCACAATCCTCAGTCAGAACATCCTCACTCCCAGGTATTTGAATCTGGAGTGGGAACACCAAAGGTAAGGCAGCAGATGGAGCTAGGCTTTCCCCAAAATCTTTTGCACTGGGGAAAGGCAGCACAGGCATCATTATCACTCTTGTGTTACAGATGAGAAAACAGACTCAGAAGGTTAAATCTCTTGTCCAAGGTCCCACACTAGTAAGTGGCAGAGCCAGGATTTGAATTCAGATCTGTGTGGCCCCAAAGTCCATGTCTGTTCCACTCACCAAAGTAGTCTCCATGTACAAAGTACTTATTTCCACTCTACACAACGGAGACATAAGGGGGAAATGGCTCTAGAGCTTGCCCACTTCATTCAGTGAGCTAGATGCAGAGGCATATGTGTGACTCAGTCATTTCTCATTTGTACGCAGTCTCGTTGTATTTCATCTCTCCACCTAGCTGCAACTCCTCGCATCAGCTCATCATTGTCTTCCTCACACACTGTGCTATCAGCCAATGGAGGGTCTTTGGTCTTTTTCGATGCACACTATTCTCAGATTTCAGGTCTGCCCTCATCTTCACCTGCATGAAACCGGAACTCTTCTATGCATGTCCTCTATTTTCCTGAATCTTTCTTTCCTCAGCCAATTACTGTGCCCTCTCGCAGTCCCCTCCAAGCCCACCCCAACTGCCTATAAATGCAGGCTGGAAGCAAGGGTGTCCCTATAAATATTAAAATTGTTCTTTCATTTTGTCATTAGAGATTATGCTTTAACCAAATAAAGCATGTCTGCTGGGGGCACTGGAACCTCCACAGAGATGGTTTATTTTCCTATGACCTGCAAGCTTCTTTTTTTCTGATGAATCAGCACTACCGCTTTGCTTTCAATGCTCTGGTAGTAACAAGGCACAAAGACTGTCAAGCCTCAGCCCGTAAATGACTGTAAATGCACCTATTATTCCACTGTTTTTCCAATTGATTCCTCCTGAGTTCCATACTCTGTTCTAAGCAGTTGTAAGCGTTAGTATATCTTTCTGAGGGCTCACAGGGTTGGAAAAAGCATTTGATTTCTTGGGTGTAGTGCATGCTTTAGGAACACAAAACTAAACAAACAATTCTTATTCGAAATCATATTCTTTTTATAATCCTCAAAGGGAAACTTAAATGCAGTGTCAACCTCATCCAATTAGCCCAGACGCACATGTCAGGCTGTGTCTGTGTAGATAAACTCCAGAGGAAAACACCCGCTTGACACACCTCTCATGGACTTGAAAAACACTTTCAGTTCTGTGTAGCCGCCTGCCTTGAAGGGCTTAGCATCTATGGAAGGTGTACTGTAATTTAACATAGCTTGAGCACAATTATTTCATCTCTGGAGTCTAAGGGTCATGATCAGATGTGCTTGGGTTAATCTTGCTGTCACTTCCTTGCTTCTGCTATGGACTCCATCAACCCCTCTTCTTTTTTTAAGTGCCTGCCTTTTCTAGGCACCGAGGGAGGGGGGATGCAAGAAATGGCCAAATAGATCTCTTTCAAGGGCCTCTCAATATCAGTAATGTAAGCAGATTGTATCACTGGTGGCTGGACCCTGAAGAGAATTTCAATTCTAGCAGAAGCGGACGGAAATAGGCTTTTAAAATCCTTCCCCGCCGGATTCTAACCTGCTTGGGAGCTGGCTGCCCACTTTTGCTGGTCTCCTAGCAACGGGGCCCCTTCCTCTGCAGGAGCTGCTGCTGTCCACCCAGACCAGGCTTGGGAGAGTCAGACTCTCTCTGCCCTCCCCAGCACAGGGCAAGAATGTCACTGAGGGGACAGGAGTGAGCGCTTGGAGAAATTGCTAAATGGTCTGTAAATGCACTGTGAGGATGACAAACCAAATGGGGGCACCTTTCACACATTTTTTCAGGGGATCTTGGGATTTAAATTCATCCTTCTGCTTCCTTCCAATAATAGCCTGCATGCCTGGAATGCTTTGTATTTCACAAAACACTTTTGCATTCATTACCTCATGCAATTCCCAACAAGAGCCTTGAAAGACCTCTACAGTGGAGAAAAGCATAGGGAAATTCCCTAAGTTCACTTTCAGATGCTTTTAAAGAACTCAAGAAGAAACCCCAGGTCATTCAAACAGCAGGGTTAAGAAAAGGGGGAAATTCTAAACACCAGTCTTTATCATTATCATTGTTAATTTAAGGTTCTGGCCAGCTAAACTTTGCCTTCATGACTGGGAGTTTGAATGGAGCCTACGAAAGGTGATGTATTCTCTTTCTGCCTCCTGCCCCAACATTCTCCTTATTCCTTCCCCAGCAGCCACTATTGGAATTAAAATTGATGGAAGCTCTTTGTTTATAATGGCCTTACTCTGAGTTCTACCTATAATATTCTTCCCTTCTTATGTTAAAAGGAGGAGCAGAAGGGAGAGAAAGCTCTGTGTCAGTCTGCTTGGGCTGCCATAACAAAATACCATAGATTGGGTGACTTAAACAGCAGAAATTCATTTCTCCCAGTTCTGGAGGCTAAAAGCCCCAGATTAAATTCTGGCAGGATCAGTTTCTGGTGAGGTCTCTCTTTCTGGCTTGCAGATGGCTGCCTTCTCACTGTACTTACTCATGATGGAGAGAGCGCTGGTGCCTCTTCCTCTTCTTATAAAGGTACCAGTTCTATGGAATCAGAGCCCCACCCTTATGACCTCACTTAACCTTAATCATCTCAAAAACCCTATACAGTCACATGGGGGGTTAGGGCTTCTACATATAAATTTGGTGGGGGACACAATTCAGTCCATAGCAAGCTCCTTCATCCTCCTGCAGGATGGAGCAAAGTAGAGGATAAAATCTTTTCACCTACTCAGAAACTCTGCAAAATCTCCCTTAGTTGGACATGGAGGCCAGTGTTTGAACCATGGGTCAGAAAATTTGGCCCACTGATAAAATTTGTGTTTTTCTCTTTCATTATGGATTGGAACCCTTTGAAAGTAGTTATTGATTCTCTGTGGTTTACAACATCTTTATCATTTTAATAGTGCTCAAACAGCTAGCATGATTGTTCTAAAAGGCTCTGCTAGAAATGACAGGGTCTAAAAATGCAGCTGGGGAAGATGCTTCTGCCATCTTGCTTATCACAGTGCAATTGCCAGCAGTCTACACTCGCTGAGAGGGATGGCAGCAGCTGGCGATCTCAGAGGGACCCCTTTCACCACCACCTTAGAAAGCAGCAGCGGTGGCTATGGTGCTAACCAGTAGCCAGGAAGACCAGATACAGTGCTCTCCCTCACCCTTGCCTTGGCTGTTGATGCTGTCTTCTCCCCATTTTTTTCTGGTTGTCAGACTGAGGGGACAAACAAGAACTGTGTTTTACAGTAGCACTAGCAGGTTTTTCATCATATCATATGTATTAGTCTGTTTCTGTTGCTTATGACAGAATACATGGAACTGGGTACTTTGTAAGAAAATGAAATGTATTGCTTATAGTTTTGGAGGCTGGGAAATCCAAAGTCCAGGGAACATAGCTGGTAAAGGCCTTGGTGGTGGTGACAGTGACCCAGGCATCTCACATGGCAGAAAATGGTGGAGCAGAGAGACTAACCTCTCGTGCTCTTCTTTTATTTATTTTTTCTTTTTCTTTTCTTTTATTTAATAATATAGAAATGTATTTTGATGAACTCTTGAAAACAAAAATGTTCTTAATTATCTGATTTAGAAAATTCAAAACTGTCGTAAGAGAAGAGATGCAGAAAAGAAATAAGGAAAAAAATCATAATGAGAAATGAGTTTTAAGATTGATTTTAATCTCTCATAACAGTCTGTCAAAGAAAATGCATGATAGCTACATATTTAACAAGTTATACAATACATACAAAAATTATTATACCCTAAAAGAATTATG
>NW_007727260.1:339514-341144 GCF_000696425.1 Galeopterus variegatus
GCAATCTTGAAATTGATAATTAAATCTTTTTTTTTCAAAAAATGCTTTAAGAAACATCATACCCACAGAAAAACAGATTATTTAAACCCTTTGTAATTCATCCTTGTTTTTAGAGAGGATATCAAACTGCAAGATGTCCATTGCAACAGATCTTGCTGAGAACTAGGGATTACTTCTGAATTAAGGTCATAGAGGGGAACTTTTAGGGCAAAAATGATGTTGTCCCTTGTTAAATGTAAATGCTAATTTTTCAGGATTAAAAAGAAAAGAGAAGGGTTCCTCTTTTCCCGTATCCTTGCCAGCATTTGTTATTCTGAGTCCTTTTAATAATGACCAATCTAACTGGGGTGAGATGATATATCAATGTAGTTTTGATTTGCATTTCTCTGATTTCTAGTGATGCAGAGCATTTTTTCATGTACCTGTTGGCCATTTATACATCTTCCTTTGAAAAGTGTCTATTCATCTCCTTTGCCCATTTTTTCATTGGATTATTTGTTTTTTTACTGTATAGTTGTTGGGAAAACGGTATGGAGTTTTCTCAAACAACTATAGATAGAGCTACCATATGATCCAGCAAACCCACTACTGGGTATATATCCAAAGGAATGGAAGTCATCATGTTGAAGGGATACCTGTACTCCCGTGTTCATTGTAGCTCTATTTACAATAGCCAAAATATGGAACCAACCTAAGGGTCCATCGACAGATAACTAGATAAAGAAAATGTTGTATATATACACAATGGAGTACTACTCAGCCATAAAAAGAATGAAATTCTGCCATTTGCAGCAACGTGAATGAGTATGGAGAAAATTATGTTAAGTGAAATAAGCCAGGCTAGAAAAGAGAAATACCATGTTCTCACTTATAACTGGGTGCTAAGAAAGAAGAAAAGAAAGAAAGAATGAATGAATGAAAGAAAAGAGCGAGAGAGAAAGACCACAACAATTCATTGAACTTTTAGAAGGAGAGAACAAACCTAAGGTTACTAGAGACAAGGGGAAGGGGGGAAGGGGTTTGGAGAGGGACAGATTGGGTAAACGGCATAAAGAAAAATCATGATTTGTTATAATGAATATGCTAATAATGATAAAAATAAATAAATAAAAATAAAAGAGAAGGAAGGATACATGGTACTTTATGAAACAGAATACAGAATCCCGACAGGGTACTACAGGCCAGAGATACCACCTCTTTTGTCTGGAAATGCAGAAAATATGTAGCATTTTATAACAAAGATGGCCTGGAGGGTTTCTTGAAGTGCTTCTTTCCAGCTCGAGGTTGAAAGAGAGAACTTAACTGGATTTACAGAAGCCAGTTGTCTTTTGGAAAAGTTCAATGAGGCAAAAAGCAAGCAACAGGAAACCAGAGGTTTTCCAGGTCAGAGCAGTATCAGTGCAGAGGCCTAAGCCCAACATTCTTTCAAAAGCCAAGGCAAAAACAGCAACAACCCAACAAAACTGAACCAGAAAACACTTTTAAACTATGTTTTTATTTTTTAATTTTAAAATAATAGCATGTAGCAAAAATAAATGCAGTCAAAGGGGATTCAAGGAAGAGGAATTCTCCCTTTTATTCCAAACCTCTGGGTCCATTCTTGAAAGGCAACCTCTATTCATGGCTTCTT
>NW_007727260.1:342732-343967 GCF_000696425.1 Galeopterus variegatus
AGGGATCAGTGGCTGCAAAGAAAATCCAGGAGATATTAGTGAGGAACTCTTTAAAAAAAAAAGTCATATCATCAAGGATGACTGTGTGTGTATGCGTGTGTGTGTGTGTGTGTGTGTGTGTGTGTGTAAGGGGAGAAAGGAGCAATCTTTAACAAATCTAATTCAAAAAATGATTTAGGAGAGCCAAACTTTGAATGTGAAGACATTTTAAGAATACTGTAACCAATTTATTCTTCTTAGATTTTCCTTTTTATGTATGCACAAGAGTAATTTATGGTAAAAACCTGTGTCTAAATAAGTTTAGAGTCCTTTCATTAAGTGTGAAAAATTCTAAGTGATAAAAACAGCATGATATCAGAGTTTAACTGGCAGCCTTTGTTGTATCTTAATAGAACATAAAATAATGGCATGACTTACAAGCGATGGTATTTTAGATTCAATGAAATATGGGGAATATTTCTTACATAAGAAAAAGGACATCCTCAGGGATTCAGGATACACAGCTCATATCTCTGGTGGGCCCTATTCTTAATTAAATTGGCCAGCTTTCGGGCACCCTTGTACATCTGTGAAAGGTAAGGCTTAGATCTGAAAAACACTGTATAGGAAAGGNTGTTTCTGAAGGCAAAGATGTACACTGCAGCCTTATTTGCAATAATAAAAAGGCTAGAAGCCAGCAAAGTGTCCATCAGTAATGAACTAGTAAAATAAATTGTGGCTCATCCATACAATGGGATGTTATGTAGTATTACAAAGAATGAATTCACTGCAAGTGCTTGCATGGAAAGGTCTGCAAAATATATCATTAAGTGAAAAATAGCAAGGTATATAGAGCATGATTTGCCTTTCTGATTTAGGTCACATAAGCCTCCTTCAAAAGTAACTAGCCCAACATGACCACTAGGGTTGGTCTTATCAGAAAAAGCTTATAAGGAAGTCACAGACTTGGCAACAGTATGTTGGAGAAGATTGTACCTACTAAAATAATGTCGCTGCTGCATTGTTTGAATCTTAAATGTCAGTAGAAATTCTGCCCTTGACATTAACATGGCACTTCCTGTTATAACTCATGGCATGCTGTGATAACTTGTTATGAATACTCTGCTTCATTGGTTCTAAAAAACCCATTTTGAGGTCTGGCCAGTTAGCTCAGTTGGTTAGAGCATGATGTTGATAACACCAAGGTCAAGGATTTGGATCCCCGTACTGGCCAATTGCCAACCCCCCCCCCCCCC
>NW_007727260.1:345782-346419 GCF_000696425.1 Galeopterus variegatus
GGCACCCTTGTACATCTGTGAAAGGTAAGGCTTAGATCTGAAAAACACTGTATAGGAAAGGACAAGAGAGAGTGTTTAGTGAAAGTCTTCCTTATTTACCTATAAATTGCCTTTTTCATTATAAGAAGAGTATGTGAACAGCCATTGTCATGCTAATTCATTTCCTTCTCTGTAGCCTGTGTTCCCTGATGCATTTATTTCTCTCTTTATTTTTTCAGTATAAAATTTGTGTATTTTTTCTTAATTGAAATATAATTGATTGTATATATCCGTGGGGTACTGTACTGAATATCAATACCTGTGTGCAATATGTGATACTTAAGTCAGGATAATTAGTATGTTCAACATTACACAATGTAATCATTTTTTGTGGCCCTTTACCACTTTCTCACTTCACTTTGTGGCTATGTATGAAGCCACTTTGATGATGATAGCTTGTATTTTGCTAATTTGCCCCAACTGCAATTGCAAGACCCAACTGCAAAGTTACTTCCCAATTAGCAAGCATTTCTGGGATTATCTGGAGTGTGTCTCGTGCATTCTGAGTAAGTTATGAGAACCTCACTGTATGAGGTTCTGCTATTTTTTTCTTCTCCTTTAGTCAGATCTTCTTCCTGTGGGGGTGCTCATGTTCACT
>NW_007727260.1:346590-349135 GCF_000696425.1 Galeopterus variegatus
CTGCTATTTTTTTCTTCTCCTTTAGTCAGATCTTCTTCCTGTGGGGGTGCT
This sequence comes from Galeopterus variegatus, assembly GCF_000696425.1. Lineage (NCBI taxonomy): Eukaryota > Metazoa > Chordata > Mammalia > Dermoptera > Cynocephalidae > Galeopterus > Galeopterus variegatus. Next base: position 346,642 of record NW_007727260.1, read on the forward strand.
CATGTTCACTGAGCACTGGCACTTAGCCTGGCACCACTGCTGCTTCCTCTGGCTGCTGCTGGTGCATGGGAGTCCCTATGTTCCGTTGCAAAGTGGGGGAAATAACTATCTCCCTTTGTGGCTTATACTTTGTTGCCATGTTTTTAGTCCTTCTTACTGACTAGGAATGGGCAACTGACCTAAACTGAGCCAATCAGGGCTCTTCCCTGGAACTTTTGAATTTTGGGAGCTCTAGTCTCTAGAGTGGTAAATCTAGTAGATTTGAACTTGGGATTTGCTGGGAGCTAAATTACTAAAACTAGTGTGAGCCAAGAAAGCCAGCAGCAGAGAGAAGCTGAGGCCTGATTTCAGGCCCAACTGTGCCCCTGCCCTTCCTGTGGTCCCTATAATCAGTTAAATTTGCCTAAGCTAATTTAATTTGGCTTCTTGTCACTTGTAAACCAAAGTATTTTACCACACTATCATGCTCTCTTCTTTCGGTATTTACACCCAGCCCTGTTCTTAACCTGAATATGAAGAGGTGGTAGGCTGAGGTGGGAGAAAAACCCAGGTGGTGGATGCTCCACTGCATCCTCACTCACCGTCTCCACTGGCCAAAGCTTTGGGCTTGGGCTAAGATGGCTTGACATTCTTTCCTAGGATAAGTTCTCTACCTGACTGTTCATCCCTGTACAACTTGGTATGTCCTCTCCCTTACTCAAACTCTGCTTTTCTCCTCCCTCTCAACTTCTTCCTCTTTTTCTCTGAAGTTCTTATCTCTCTCTCTCTCTCTCTCTCTCTCTCTTTTGATTTATGAGAAAATGAAATTTATCTCTTACAGTTTTGGAGGCTGGGAGGTGCAAGGTCGAGGGATGCATCTGATGAGGGTGTTCTTCCCAGTGGGGACTCTCTGCAATGTCCTTAGGCAGCATAAGGTATCACAAGGCAACAAGGCAAGAGCGCGTCCATGCTCCTGAAGTTCCTATTTCTTAATTACCAAATACCTCTATATCTTCAACATTTTCACTGAACATTTCCTCTATCTTCAGTCTTAACTGGTACCAAGCTTTCTCCCAGGGACATCACTTCCTCTGCTGACCTCCTAAATGGAGGCTGCTCGTTTTATACATTTCATGTATTTCAGGCTCAGAAATTGGCATCTTGTCCTCCTTGCTCCAAAATGCCACTCCTAGGCCATTATCTCCTTACTCTGTAGTGAAACTACAAAGCCCATTTTCCAACCCTGTCACCCTCTCCTCACCTTGATGCTGCCTTTTAAAGCTCTCTTGGTATCTCCCCTGCATTCACTGGCCACATATGCCCCTGACTCAGAGGCTCCCTCACCATCTCAACTCATGCCATCATCCTGGGAGACTTCAAAGTCCACATGAACAACCATCCAAAAATCTCAGCCTCCCCTGACTTCGTCATCACTAAAGGCCTTCTCTCTCACAGCACTCCAGCCATCTCCAACTCTCTCACCTTGGATCCTCTCATTTTGCAGACACTGTACCAATGTCCATGCCACTAATTTCAACATCCTACTTACTCTTCAACCACAATCTTGTCCTTCCATCTTGCTCATCTGATGACTTCCACTATCTGCCCTTCAACAATATTGGGGCCACATTGGAGTTACTCCTGTGACCTTTCTGCTTTCTCCTTGTTTGTCAGCTCCTTCACAGAAACAGAATTCAGTTTCAGGGACATTGGTGTCAGAAGAGGTGTCTGGTGCTAGAGGTGGCATGGTGCCTTGTCCAACAGAGATGGCAGCAGAGTTGTATTTGATTTCTCCTTGTCTTTGACACCACTGAGAAGTCTTTCTAGGCTTTGCCAACATGACAGATACAATGCTCCCTCACTGATTATTCCATTTGTATGTCTGATTACTAGTTAGGCTAGTCATCTTTTTGTATGGTTATTGGCTACTTGCAATTTTTTGTGAATTATCTGTTAGTATCCTTGCCAATATTTATATTTGGGTGCTCATCTTTTCTTATCAATTCATAAGAACTCTCTATATTAAGGATATTAGTTCCTTGTCATATATGTTGCTAACACATATTTGTCTTTTAACTTTGATTATGGAATGTTTTCCCCCTCTCAAGAATATTTTATTTATAAGGTATCTACCCTAGAAGCCTTTTATTTATGGTTTTTGCCCTTGGTAGAAAGCTTCAAAAAGGACTCTGTCATCTTTTCTTCAGATGTCTTCATGGTTCAAATTTTTAAATGCTTAAGTTGTAATCTCTCAGGAATTTACTTTGATATGAACAAATGAAATGTAGGTCCAGCCTTTTTTCCCCTCAAAATTGTCTGCAAGATTTTTCAACATCATTTATTGAATGTCATCTGATTTCCATTAATTTGAATTCTATTCCATTGACCTGTCTTTATGCCAGAACCATGGTGTTTAATTTCTACAGCTTTATAAAATGTTTTATTATCTCCTAGAGTAGATTTCTTTCATCAGCAAGGTAATATGACTCTCCATTAGGCAAGCATTTTCCCATGC
>NW_007727260.1:349868-354559 GCF_000696425.1 Galeopterus variegatus
ATTCTGTACTTTGTGTTGTATTAAAATAAAAACAGGAAAGTTTTATTTGTTTGAATTCTCCATGGTAATTTAGAATTCAGAAATTCTATTTTTAATTACTCTACTAGTGTCTTTAGGCTTAGAAAAGTAATCCTTTAATCTTTAATTCTTTTTTTTTTTTTTTTGTCTTTTTTCGAGACCGGCAACGGATCGCAACCCTCAGTGTCGCACCCGTACCGGACCGGGACCGGCAACGGGATTGCAACCCTCGGCGTTGCCCCCGCTCCTCGCTCAGCCAGTGAGAGGCCGGTCTGTATGTGGGATCTGAACCCTCGGCGGGAGCGCCATCGTGCTTCCCAAGCGGCGCACTGCAGCAGTGCGCCACCGGGCCGGCCCTAATCTTTAATTCTTTATCAACGGCAAGAACATGAACCTTTTCACTAACCTCATGTTATTTTTTATATTCAGTCATCAATAAATAAAGTAAATAGATCCAGATTCAGGGTTTGCCAACAGACAAGGAATGTGGAGTTTGCCTGGCCCTTTCAACTCAAAACCTGAAGACTGGGCTGAGAGAGAAGCCCCTAGCAAACTTTTGGTGTAATTCTGTGGGACCTAGAGATGCATTTCAAACAACCTGTGATCCACTCCATCCGGTAAATTTTCTAAACAAGAGAGTCAGATGCAATTGGCAGTTTTTCTCTGAAAAGATGTGAGGGCCCACTCCTCCAGCACTCTTCCTCTTTCCACCCCTGCTCACAATGTAGAGGTGACTATCCAGGGCGTGGTGCTTCTCTGCTTGTTCCTGCCACTTCCTGTCCTACTGCGTGCTGGGAGTTACAGTCTACAGGTAGATGTGAAGAGTGATGCTGATGGGGTGATGGGGCCTGAGCCCAGCTCATTCAGAACATGACTCCTGCACTGTCAGGAAATGGCAATTTGTTTTTCTAGACAGGTGGGTCTGCACCTGAATTATGTATAGACACTGAAGGAAGAATCTAAGTAATTCCTTCCTTCTCTAGGGCCGTCTGCTCAGTTCTCCTTCAAAGGGTGGAATATGCAGGAAGCAAATCAAATAACATGCTTCTTAATCCTTCTTCTTTGTCTGCCCCAGTGCAGGCCTGCAACATTGTCTTATTTATAGTTTCTAGCGCTGTTGCCAGCATTATATTTTGGTCTATCCTCATGGCATTTTAATGGGAAGGCAGGAGGAGCTGTATCAGGAGCAGCATTCTGCTGCCATGCTAACCCCAAAGCCCATCTATATATTTTTTTCAAAGCAAATGATGTAACTTAAAACCTGCCCAAGTTAGGAAATGCAAAATTTGCAGTTCTTGTGGGAGTATTATATGACCATCTTTGCATTCACTTAAGGTATTTCACTTAAGAGGCAGAGCAGTAATCTAAGATACTTCCTACTTTACATGTATTAATGCAATAGTCATAGGTTAATATTTCATTAGGATTGAATTAAGTATTTACAGCTGTGCATACCAAGGGTGACTATCTTAGTAGTTTACTAGTTGAGGGAGGGGATAAATCTATCCATTTCAAAATGATTCATACTAACCATAATGGTGTCTCATTGGGAGAAAGAACAGTAGTGTATCGCTATGGTTCTCCTAGTGGGACATTGGTAACTTTAGTTTTTTAAAGGAGTTCTGCATAGTGCCTACAAATGTAGAAGAAGATGTTTTAAAGCTGTGTGGGGAAAGCAGGTAAGATACTGAAATAAAGTGAAAAAAAGGAGAAAATAAAATCTTGATTTTGTTGTTGTTGTTGTTGCTGAACTGTTGTTTCCTCTTTGCTTTGTTATTTTAGCACTTGTTTTTATAATTCTGCCTCTACTAACTGTACAAGCCTGGGCAAGTTCTGCTTCAGAGCTCCATCAGCTGTAAAGTGAGGCAGGGATAAGTGGGGGAAAAGAAGTGTGTTGCATGACAGCACCAAGCTCCAATATTTTCTTGGCAGGTGTAGCTAAGGGTTCAAGCTAGGAGTTTCCATAAACCACAGGGTCTGGGGTGAGGAGGGGGGAATAAACATTTATTAATCTCTGTTAATAGACTCTGTGATCCAGATCCCACTAGATGCAGAGCTAGGGGGTCACAACTGACACATCACGCTCACATCCAGGCACCTCATTTTAAGAGAGACTATACTGAGAGAATGTGCCTGGGAAGGAGTATCCAGGTGGCGGAAATTAAAAAGAGAGAAAACGCACAAACACATACACCGTAAATTGGGAAGGAAAGATTGAGGAAGAGGCAGAATATTTTAAAATTAGAATATTTTATGTGGCACTGTGGAGAAAAGATGTTATAATACCCCTCTATATCTCCCGGATGTCTCAGGGAGTCAAATTTGACTCAGTGTAAAGTGGGATTTTCTCACAATGGAGGTTGTTTAGCTCAAGAGAGGATGCCTACTGAGTTGTAGTGTTTCCTTCATACTCTACTTAGTTAATGTAAGTCAGAGGTCAGAGAGATACAAATCACGATTCCTATTTGAAGGGAACAAATAATTAGATGATCTCTAATATTCCTTCTAGGTCTAAGATTTCTATTCCAGTTTCCTATTAGAGTATGGGATTTATAACTGAAACATTATAATATTCAAATACATTTGATACTTTTATGTACAGTCAGACCATGCTGCAGTAGAAATGTGTATCACGGAGTGATCTGAATCACAAGAGAATCTCCTCAAAAAGGCTTATTATTTGTTCCAGAATTTCAGAGATAAATTTTTGTGACCCAATTGTTTGACAGTTAAAAAAAAATCGTAGTTCTTTTTCCGTGTTTAACAGTGTTTTCAAAATAGCTCTCAATTGAGGTTAATTTATTATTAAGGTGCTCTCCCCCCACCCCCAGTTAAGGCTTAGCCACAGGCCTGAATAAAGAAGAAGCAGGAAATGTACACAAGAAGACGACAGCTTAACACCCACCTCTTCTAGCCCAGGTTAATTAGAGTCAGTCCTGGTACAGACAGGAAAGGACATAAAAGAATCACTCCCCTTTTTGGAGTAGGAAAGTTAAAAGAAAAAGTCAGAGAAAAGCAGGAGAAAAGTGAATGCGTCCAGAGTTCTTCATCAAGGCCTCAGCTCAGACTGGGGAGGAGTATTAGACAGGTCATGGGGAGTACTAGGGGGAGGCAGGTGTTTTACTTCATGTTTGGGACTCTGGAAGGAGCTTGTCTCAAAGGCTGCACTGCCCCAGCCTAGGGGAGCCACATCAGAGTAGCTTGGTGGGTGGCGTGATTTGCAGAGGGAGAAATGGAGTTTGGTGTTCCTGAGTAGCTGCTGGTTTTCCCGTGGCATCGTAGGACCTGGAAATTCCTGCATCCCCCCGAGTGGGTGGGTGTTCAGGAGGTAGCTGAGTTGAGAGCCAGTGGGCCTGCAATGAGTCCTGTGGTGGCAAAGGGCAGAGTTAGACCTGTCCAGGAGTTGGGTGGATGACAAGGCACAGCCTCAGAGGGGTCTGTGATGCCCACAAGAGCTGAGGGTCCAATCAGCCAGGGAGCACCACTGGGGCTTGATGGGGCTGAGAGACCAGAACTGAGACAATGGCAGAGGAGGCTCACAGAGCAAATGGAGATGAGTCAGACCAAAGATACTATTACCACAGAGGCCAGTGAGGACCAGAGAGCCACACAGGAGCACAGACCCAGATCTAAGACCCCTACCCGGCAGCCATACCCCTTCCTCGTACGCCCGGGCACCATCATGTAGAGGAGCAGGGAGGATGGCTGGAAATCAGAGAAACAGAGCATTTTTACCTAAAGGGATTGAACAGTTTCTTAAGGACACTGTTGAAATGATTGTACCGCCCCAGGTTGTAAGATTGAACTAAAATTTAGGAGTTTTTCCATCTTCCCTATAGATGGGTGTCTCATAGAGCTCTGATATGGAAAATCTAAAGACAGGACATTCCCTTAACACAACACATCTGAATTGGAGGATGAATAAATTTTGGACTTCATTACAAATGCCAAGAGCATAAAAATTGTGACATTGACCTTGTAGACAGACACTTGTACTTCCAGTGCCTAAGGTGATGCCTAGAACATAGAATGTATCAAATAATGATTTGCTAGATTAATAAATTAATTAATAGCCAATTTTCAGTAATGGAGGAAAGAACATTTTTACAAACTCAGATATATTATTGTAAAAATATCAGTCACTTCCTTGGTTCGATGCAGGCTCTCTGGGGAATCTGTACAATTCAATCTGTGTTTGAAACAGGACCAGCAAGATAAGGTATCTCATCAGGGAGAAATTGAAAAGATGAAATGGAGTAGGAGGGACCAGCATCAGAAAGGGTGGTTTAATAAAGGTCACTGAGAGAGGATGGAAGAAAAAAATCAATGAAGAGCTGCAAAAGACAGAAAAAAATTTGTAATAGCTGAAGTTAATTTAAGGCGATGACAAATGGAGTTGGGTTTGGGTTACGTGTCTGAGGCCTAGTGTAGTCCATTTTATTTTTATGCAATATCCTTAAAACTCCATGTCATAAAGCACTTAACATAAAACACTCAATAAGTGAATCAATTATAGACTGGAAAAGACATAAAAATAATTTAAAATTTTTTTCACATTGCATTTTCATACCAATTAATTTCAAAATGAGTTGCTGGTTTGTTGATTTGCATTTTTACTACTGAACACAATTCTCTTGGCATCAGCACAGCCTGATACATACATGACATAGAAT
>NW_007727260.1:355111-356246 GCF_000696425.1 Galeopterus variegatus
CCTCAGACTCTCAATATTTCTTGCCTAACCCAGGGATAGAAGACAGAGGTAATTCTGACCAGACCTAGAATTCTCCACTGAATGACGAGCTACCTACTGAATATCTTCAATAGGCATCTCAAACAGATTTTCAAAACCAAATTCCTTATTTATCCCCAAATCTGTTCTTCAGGAAGCCTCCCCCAATCTCAGTAAATGGCAATCCCATTCTTCCAATTGCTCAAGCCAAAAACCTTAGGTTTTGCATGACTCCTTTCATTCTTCAATATCTCACATCCACTCCTTTATCAAATTCTGCAGGCTCTACCTTCAAAATACAGCCCAAATCTGATGATCCCTTTGTGTCACCCCTTCAGCTCCCAGCCTGGGCCAGGCCATCATCATCTTGCACCTGGACTACTGCAGTACTCTACAGCTGCTCTCTCGTACCCGCCCTGGAGCAGCCACAGTGGTCTCTTTAGATTGTGTCACTCTTCTGCTCAAAGCCCCTCCGTAGCCTTCAGAGCAAGAGCGGAAGTCCTCTCCAAGGCCTGCGAGGCCCTCCATAATCTGGCTCTCGCTTACTTCCCTCGCTTTGTCTCCCTTCCTTCTCCCTGTCTCACTTTGTTCCAGACACTGATCCCCACGCTGCTCAGAGAAGAAGCCAGGCACATCCTGCCTTGGGCCTCTGCCCTGGCTGTTCCCTCTGGCTGGAACACTCTTGCCCAGAGAGAAGCATGGCTCACCCCTCACTTCTTCAGGCTTCTGCGCAGGAGGCCCCTCATCAAGCAGCCCCTCACTCTCCTCCTTCCCCACCTCACCTCACCCTTCCCATCCTCCTTAACTCGCTCTGTTTTTCTACATAGTCTCATCACCATCGGACCCACTATCTGTACTTTTAAAAAATGACGATTGCCTGTCTTATTCCTGAAGTGCCTCTGCCCCCCTGGAATATAATTTCCATGAGTCCCATCCAAGGACTTTTTGGGGAGAGGGTGGGTTGTTTGTTTGTTGCTCTATCCCCAGAATCTGAAACAGTTCCTGGAATGTGACAGAGTTAGATACTTGTTGAATGGATTGAATGACTGTGCCAGTTCCTTAGCTGCCTTTAGCTGCCCCTCAGAACTTACATTTGTTCCCGGAAGGCTCTGTGAAG
>NW_007727260.1:356847-358605 GCF_000696425.1 Galeopterus variegatus
TATCTGTACTTTTAAAAAATGACGATTGCCTGTCTTATTCCTGAAGTGCCTCTGCCCCCCTAGAATATAATTTCCATGAGTCTCATCCAAGGACTTTTTGGGGAGAGGGTGGGTTGTTTGTTTGTTGCTCTATCCCCAGAATCTGAAACAGTTCCTGGAATGTGGCATCGTTAGATACTTGTTGAATGGATTGAATGCCTGTGCCAGGTCCTTAGCTGCCTTTAGCTGCCCCTCAGAACTTACATTTGTTCCCGGAAGGCTCTGTGAAGATAAGGGAGAGGTAAAGGTGGTTGGCCTAACCCTGGCACTTGGCAGGCCACCTCAGGTAGGGGGCAGACATTGTGAGTTCACGACTTATTCACACCACCTCTGTCATTATCTTTCTCAGCCTTTCTTGCTTTCACTCCCCACCCTTCCCTCTGACTACCATCACCATCACCATGGTCAAAAAGCCTTTATGAAGGCTTTATGAAGCACTTTCTAGTTCTAGGACATCTGCTGTGAGCAGCTGCAGGGCTCCAGGGTGTGGATTGCCTGATATTTTTAGGCAAAGAGAATGTTCAGCCATGAGCTCACCCACAAGAACTGGAATAGAATAAGGTCGAATCACCTGCCCCTGTTACTGCTATGTGGCTAGTGCCACCAGGCCCTGTTAGCAGGCCTGATTCAATTAGTCCTTGAAATTAAAGGCCAAATGTAACCAGCTAGCTAGTGCAGAGATTAAGAGTGTGGACTTTGACAGATCTGCCCCTTGGTAGCTCGGGGGCCTTGGGAAAGCCACCTAAACTATCAAGGCCTCCATTTCCTCATTCGTGAAATGGGAATAATCATAGTACTTGCTGCTGTTAGGGTTAAATGAAAACTCAAGTCAAACATTTGGCACATTAACACAGTGCTTGGCTCGTAGCAAGGACTCAGCTAGTACTAGTTGCTGCTATAATGGTGGTTGTTATTTCCACCCAAATTGCATAATAAAGCTCGTGCACCATGAGAGATTGCTGACATGAGGAAAATCACTTAACTCTTATCCTGCCCTCAAATGCTTAGTGTGGACCATTTGGACTCTGAATTTTCAGTGACTGTTGTGTCCTTGAAGTTGTTAAAACTAGGGAGAGTCGTGAGACAGAGACTGAGGGATTAAGAAACAAAGTAAATGTTTACCTGCATTTTATGTGCTTGGTCTGTTAAATACATCTGTTTTCATTGACTTGGCCCAAATTGATCAGTGATTCACAGGAGACATTAACATGCACTTCTATATATACAGTTGATTTAGCTTGGTTTAAAAAAAAATGCTTTGGTATTTTTGGATGTTTTGAGTGTACTTTACCATTATTATCAACTGAAAAGTAATGTGCGTCGCTCACATATGGATTGCCAATGATGTGGCCACTACTGAAGGAAACATGGCCCAGCATGTGTTGAGGATATCATGGTCTAGCTTCTCTTTTGCTTGCTATATGCCTGAGTCATTTTTGTACGGATAGTCATCCCTGGGTATCTACGGGAGGTTGGTTCTAAGACCTCTCTCAGATACCAAAATCTGGGGATGCTCAAGTCCCTTATATAAAATGGCATAGTATTTGCATATAACCTATACACATCCTCCTTTAAATCATCTCTAGATCACTTATAAACCTAATACAATGTAGATGCTATGTATAGTTGTTATACTGTATTGTTTTTTATTTGTATACTTTTAAATTGTTATATTGTTATTTTTTATTGTTTTCTCTTTTTTTCCCAAATATTTTTGAT
>NW_007727260.1:359243-373196 GCF_000696425.1 Galeopterus variegatus
TTTTAAATTGTTATATTGTTATTTTTTATTGTTTTCTCTTTTTTTCCCAAATATTTTTGATCCAGGGTTTGTTGAATCCATGGATGTTGAACTCACAGATACAGAGGTCTGACTGTGTCACACTGGAAAAACTTCAAGATAAAAAACTGGGGTATTACTTTCTTTTGCTTTCCTCCACAAAACCTAGCTGTGATCTGCACACTGAGAGATGTTGAATATGGGTAGGTGGTTGAACGCCTGAACATTTAGTAAGAATGTGTTTCTAACACATATTTGCATTCTGTTATCTCAGTGCTTTTTGGAATCATAGATGACCTGTCTCTTCAATCCTCTTAGGACTCATTTCTTCTCATTCTTAGATCCACAGGTCTCTGGTAATGCACATTTATTTATTTGTGTGTGTGTGTATGTGTGTGTGTGTGGGGGGGGGTGGAGAGGAGAGAAAGAAGGAGAGAGAGAGATCTGTCCTGGGCCTGAGATGATATTCAAATCTATCCAGGAATGTCTAATGAGCTGAAGGACAGATCCATAATGAGGAGTTGATTTACATGAGGTTTTGGTATGAAGGAGAAGGGACAGAATTTGTTGGAGCTTATGAGGGGAAAGCCTGATGTCAGCTTGGGAACTTGTTTCACAGCCCCTCCTCCAAGGATTCAGGCCTGAGATCTGTGAAGAGGGACTGGAAGAAAACCATTTCCACAGGGGCTTGGAATACCCAGAGATCACAGGGCAGCTCCCACATGGTAAAGAACTCTAAGGTGTGGACATGCTTTGGCAACTTTGGGAGCACAAGGAGAGAAGACTTGTACAAACATCTGCACTCTTACAGAGGTCCTAGCAAGGGGGGGGAGGATGAGGCCCCTCCCCAGCAGCTGGGAACCACACCAACACTATGATCCTTGTTGACATCGATTGAGTGTGCCCATGTACCAGGCACAGTGCAAGGCACAGTTAATCCCATTTTACAGGTTGAGAAAGCTAGTAAATTGCCCCAGGTCACACACACAGCATGTGATGTATTTGATTTTAATGTATGTATTTCGATTCCAAATCCCATACTCTTAATCACCTCTCGATATATCTCCAGGATAGTATGAAACAGAATAGAGAATCCAGAAATAGACCCAAATACATATGAGTGTTATACATATTATAAAGGGTACATCTTAAATCAGTGCAGGTAAAGGTGGATTTATAAATAAATGGCACTGGGACAAGTGTGCAGCCATTTGGAGAAAGGTAAAGTTGAATCCCTACTTCACACTGTATCAGAACAAACTCCATATTGATCGAATATATGTTTTTATATAAACATAAACTCATATAAATGCTAGTTGAACACATGGACAAATTCCTTTATGACACTGGCATAATAAAAGCCTTTTTCATAATTCAAAATCCAAAAGTCATAAATAAAATCTATGATAAATTCAATTATATTAAAAAATCAAAAGACAAATGACAACAATGGGGACAAAAAAATGAACTCATATCAGAAAAAGGACTAATCTCGCTTATATAAAGAAGTATAAAAATTGACAATATAAAGACCAATGACAATAAAAATTAGTCAAAGGACATGAACTATTCACAGAGAAAAAAATTGAAAGTGATTCTTAAATATATAAAAAGGTCTCATTCTAACTCATAATAAGAGAAATGCAATGAGTTGACATTTGAAATGTTGTTGGACATCCATTTTTACATATGTAATTGGCAAAAATCAAAACATTTGACAACATTCTCTGTTGGTGAGGCTATGGGAAATAGGCATTCCTCTACACATACACTTGGTGGGAATCCACAATGCTACAACCTTGTGGAAGGCAATTTGATAATATCTACAAAAATACAAATGCACTGATTTTCTAACCTAACAAGCCAACTTCTGGGAATTGATCCTACAGATCCTCCTGCACATGTACAAAATGAAAGATGCCTAAGTTAACTTAATGCAGCGTTGTTTGTCTTGGCAAAGACTGGAAACAACCCAACTGTCCATCAGTTGGGATCTGATTGAACCAGAGTAAATATACACAATGGAATATGATGCATTTGTAAAAGGAAAGGAAAAATACATAGGAACTTCTCCGTATATTGATTTGTTGAAATATACAGGGTGTATTGCCAAGTGAAAAAAAGCAAAGCACAGAACAGAGTATATGGCTTGTTACCTTTAGAGTAGGAAAGGATGAAAATGGAAATATGTATGTGTGTCAGCATAAAGAAAACTGGGGAGAAATGTACAATAGTAAAAGTGATTGTCTTGGGGGGAAAGAAAGGGAGAACAAGATAGATGAGAATGTATTATCTGATAAAAAAGAAAATAACTCAAGGAACTTAATCATCTCTATATTTATGTTTGTCAGCTACTTTCCTCAACACCATGTGCTGATTTTAGCCTTGCATAAGAGGATGACCTAGTTTTGGTTTATCATCAAAACAGTGAACAGATCCCAAAGTTATCGGCTGTGCAAATTAGAACAAGGTCAATTGTATTTGGTCCAAGAGTGTCTGCAATGGAGGCTAAGCAGAACCATTTCTTAAGATTTTGGAAGAGCCTTGTAACTGAGTGCTATTAGGCCAAAGAATAACAATAATCCAATTTAAAGTTACAAGTGGCCTGCCCCAAGAGAAATGCAGTTCTGAAGACTATTCTAGAAGGGAGGTGCAGGTCAAAGCCAACGTGGGGCTCTCCTGTCAGCTCTGTGGCATTCAGGAGCTCTCTGTGTGTCTAACCCATCTGACAACGAGGAGGCATGGCCAGGGACGAGGTGGGTGGAGGTACACTTTTAGCCCCCATCATTCTTTGAAAGACAATGGAAGGAGTTTAAATTGAGGCCCATCTGACAACGAGGAGGCATGGCCAGGGACGAGGTGAGTGGAGGTACACTTTTAGCCCCCATCATTCTTTGAAAGACAATGGAAGGAGTTTAAATTGAGAAGCATAACTGGACTAAAATAGTAAGTGACCTGAATCAAGAAAGTTATATAAGGGATAAAATGCAGAAGGAGGGTACTAACCTTTTTTGAGTGTCTGCTGTTTGTCAGTGTTTTGTTGTTAAATCCTCCCAACATCCCTGTGGGTTAGGCTTTATTATTTACATTTTAAAGACAAGGACACTGAGGCTCAGATAGGTTAACTAAGCCAAGCTCAGGAAGGTTGTAAGCAAGGAGGTCAGATCTGACGCCACAGTCCGTGCTTTTCGTACTGCGACTTTCAAGTTCGTATGTAGTAACAGGCTCTTCTTGCAAATAGCCCTCATTTCTTCTGGTGTCCCCAATCCCAGCTTCTACCAATAGAGGAAGACCTGAAGACTTCCAAGACCTGCCCATGGATTTCAGAGCTTCTGCTAGTCATTGATCTCTCTCTGCCCTGGCCCAGCCTCATGTCTAGCCAGTGCTTCAACTCTTGATAGGATGACTGTATGCTTTCAGGGTTTTTGTTTGTTTTTAGAGCTTTTTCTCTTGAGGAGCTTGCTCTGGGAGTGGGTTGGTTCCCAGTTCGAGCAGTGCAACCTTATGTAAAAATCCAAGTTGTTCTTTGTGCCTAGCATCTCGGGTAAAGTTGAGGCTTCCCTACCTGTCTTGTCTCTTGCTCACTGCTTCAGGAAACTGCTGTGTAAGGAGGAAGGCTGTGCCTTTGATTTGAAAGCTTTATCTTGGGATGGAGGGTCTTTCTGACTATCTCCTTTTTTTCTGAATCATGTGTCTTAACGAAAACCCTCGCAGTGCCAGGTTGCATGGTCTTTGGAATGGCTATATTCAGATAAGACAGAAGCCATATGTGATCTGGCCCTGGATGGTGGTGGTTAACGGAAGTATCTCCCTCCAAGCCCAGCACCTCCCAACCACCTGTAGGGACGGGACATCCTCCTCTTCCTTGAAGACTACAGACTCCTTTCTTCCTGCCCAGCTTTCCTTTCATATGCCACCTCTTCTAGAATCAATAAAATCTCAAATACTCTTAATCACTTAAATACTAGTTTTGTGGAGCTATTCATCTGGCTGCGGCATAAACATGCATGTATGTACATGTGTAAAACACACCGTATACTGGTGTTTACCCAAGTTAATATGCTGCCATCCTGAGGCATTTTGTACCATTTTTTTTCTCACCAAATCTCTCAGTGACAGCCCAGTGACCTTTTGTCTGAAACAAGGCCGTATCTGTGAAGTCAACTTCCAACGCTGCACACATTTTGACTTGTAAGCCATAAAGAGACATCCGCGAGTCCTGACTCTTTATAGATAAATTTAACACATACATATGTATCATCTCCGGGAGCCTCAGATTAGAGGCCTTTGGAAGAACACAGTGTTCATTTATATTCTTCTCACAGCTGGAAGCCGCATTAAGCAGTTACTTTTTTATTGATGAGTCTGGAGCCCGCAGGCCTGAGTTCTGTCTCCTGCTGGTCACTCCTCTGGCCAGCCCCTTCCGGGAGTCTCTGACAGTGACTCCCCATCTTAGAATAGCTAAGAACCCATGTAGAAGAAGCATCTCGAAGAGATGCCACTGGCAAGTTGCAGTCCCTGCTTGAACTCTGGGAAACAAACCGCCTACTTTCCACCCTGTTGCAATTTACTACAAGTCTTAGCACGAACAGTCCCTGTTTCAGCCTGGCACCCAAATGTCTGGGGTTTGGAAATTTATAATTGGAACTTGAAAGAGCCACCAGAACTTCTTGGAAAAAAAGGTTGAAAGACTTCCTGCAAACATAGTTACTTACACATGCCAGGTAATTTACAACGTTAGTCCTCATGCCTCTGTGGCCTGTATAAGAGCGAGTACTGCTGCTGGGGAGGACATCTGTGCCTCTCCACAGCCTGATGTCATGGCCAGCTCTTTATGGCTTTCATTCTCCCCACTCTGGAAATTGCAGGGGAATGACTGCAGATTCAGGTGGGAATGTTCCGCAGGTACAAATGAATTCTGCTGGCCGTGAGCTCACACTCCTGTTTACATACAAATATCCCCCAAGATTTAAAAATGTTGAAGTGAGACGTGTAAGTCAAATGATTTTCTACCTTCTTCATTCAGGCTTTTTGCCAGAACTGACAGGAGAAAAGCTCTCAGCTTAAGCAGATGACTCAAGCAAGTTTAGACCTATGCTCATATCTCCATATTTTAAAATTCTAAACCTTCTGTTTTAAATAGTTGGTAAATAAACTTATTTTTTATATTAAGAAAATCATAAGGCATGTCTGTAAAATTTTTGAAAAATCAGAAGTAAAAAGAAGGGAGAAAAATCCCAATCGTCATACTATCATCCAAAATCAAGTGCTCCATACAACATTTTGGTATATTTTCTTCCAAGATTCTTTTTTTTTTTTGTCCTTTTTTGAGACCGGCCGCACCACGCTCAGCCAGTGAGCATTGTGAGCGCACCGGTCATTCCTATATAGGATCCGAACCCGCGGCGGGAGCGCTGCTGCGCTCCCAGCACCGCAGTCTCCTGAGTGAGCCACGGGGTCGGCCCAGATTTTCTTGAATAAATGCTTCTTCATTTGCTATATGCCTTTAGGAACAATGTCAGAGACTTCAAATATGTGTTTCTTAAAAGTAAATTTTACTGGTTTTGCCGGGGGGCAGGTTTTCAGAGCTCCTCCTGCTGTCATGTTGAAAGTAGAACTCCTGCTCTGTTACCTCTTAGGTGGAATTCTGCAAGTTTGATGTAGAGTGCTGGAGTTGTGCCTGTGGACTGAACTGTGTTCTTCCAAAGTTTATTTTTTGAAATCTTAATCCATAATGTGACTATCTTTGGAAATAGGATGCATATGGAGGTAATTAAGGTTAAATGAGGCCATACAAGTTCATTAATTTTAACTGTCAAATATTATCTCTTGATGATAAAATATTAACATTGTCTTATCTATTCCTTTATTTGTGAGCAGTGTGAAGCATCTGATGCTGTTCCTTAGGGTGCATAGCCTTGGCTATGCCTACAGTTACTCTGGAATGACAATGGTTTTGGTAAAGACTCTCTTTGCATCTTTTCCTGGCTAGATCTAGCTGTTAGACTCTTCTAATTGCGGGCTGATTGCTTTATTCTTTTAAACAATGCTCTGGGGCATAAATGGTTCCATAGACTGATCCAATCATATTTGATTTCCTTTCAAAGGATCTCAACTATGATAGGTCACTTTTTGAGATTTGTTTTGGCTCCAGAAATCCTCCTCACACTATTTGCTGGGCCTTAAAAACTAATGCCACCTTAAGTGACATTACAAGTGGCGCCATTATGGGCCCACTAGGGTGTATTAATGTGGCAGCCTAAGAAGGTACCGGGAGGAAGTAGGGTGGGAGAGCACAGTGCTTGGCACTCAACTGACGTTGTTGAATGAATCAATCCAGAAATGCCAGAATGTCAGGCTTGGGAGAATGAAGGAACAATTGGAGAACTAATGCCTTTATTTCTTAAAAAAAAAAAAAGTTGAAAATAAAGGAAATGTTTCTTTGCTGCACCCAGGCAGAGCAAAGGGAGAAACACAATTGAACCACATTCAAGCTTCGGTGGAGAAGAGTAAACAAGGGAGAGATTATACATAATTATAGACAATCATGTTTCAGGGGATAAACAGCAATCAAAAGCAAGGAGGTGCTGAAGCCTGGCCTCTTTCCAGTTTCAGCCCAGGAACCAGCAATGGAAAGAAATCCCCACATAGGAAACATTCCCCTAAAGAACT
Source organism: Galeopterus variegatus (assembly GCF_000696425.1). NCBI lineage: Eukaryota > Metazoa > Chordata > Mammalia > Dermoptera > Cynocephalidae > Galeopterus > Galeopterus variegatus. The sequence continues at coordinate 365,934 of NW_007727260.1, forward strand.
GTTTTCAGTAAGGGGATGGCCTGTTGAGCTGTTTTGTGTTGTTTCAATTTTACTTTTTCTGCCCAGAGGTGGGGTGGGCAGTTCTGGAGCTTCTTTGGCTGTTCCTTTGGTGCTTTGGAGTTGATTTTTTTTTTTTTTTTTTTTTTTAATGCCTTAGGCCAAAAAAAAAAAAAAAAAAGAGATATCGAGAGTTATTGAGTGGAGTATTGATTTACCCCTAATACAGCATGATATTCTTTTAATATAGCTTCTGTATAAGGTACATCTATAGTGTAATTTGATATATTACTCACAATAATGGTAATAATTTTTATATATGGTACAAAAGAAAAAAAGAATTTCTGAACCAAAGTCTATTTGTTTAATACATCAGAGCACAGCACATTAAAATGTATTATAGTCAGTCCTCTGTACCCATGGGTTTCGCATCATGGATTCAGCCAACCATGAACGGAAATACATAGAAAAAAAATTGCATCAGTAGTGAAAATGTAGACTTTTTTCTTGTCATTATTCCCCAAACAACACAGCATAACAACTATTTACATAGCATTTATATTGTATTAGGTATTACAGGTAATCTAGAGATGATTTAAAGTATAAGGAGGATATGTGTAGGTTATTTGCAAATACTACACCATTTTATGTCAGGGACTTGAGCATCTGCAGATTTGGGTATCTGCAGGAGGTTCTGGAACCAGTCCCCCACAGAGGGACGACTGTATTTGCAAAAAGAAACACATACTTAGAGAGCCATTTTCTGCACGAGCTAAAACAAGAAATCAATGAGGTTTTGATAACTCACACCCCAAAAAACATGTTTTTGGGGAAAAACTACATTTCATTTGCAGATTTTATGGTCAAATTAGCCAAATAATTACACCTAGATCTCTGCTGGGTGTTATCTACAGAGACTCCACTATCTTTTTTTCTGAGCTTAGGCAAACTAGCAGCATTAAGACTTAATTGGATGCTATCAAAACTGACCTGGGAATCAGGAAAGTCCAAATCTTGAGCATCCTACTGGCACCAGATGGCTATGGCCTAGGCCTAGGGATGAACGCTTCCATGCCCTGCTCAAAATCTGCTCTGTATACCCTTAGGCCCCTGAGCACCGTCAGGGTAATCTTTGCCCCTGTGCTTAAATTAAATGTGTATTTCACATAATTATAGGGTTTCATGGGACATCCAAGATGGTATCCACCTGAATTAATCATGTTAAGCTTCTATACAGGTAATTAACCAGGTAAAAATAGCCTAAGGCATAGAAATAACCATAACTGCTTCAGTGTTGGGGCATTAAAACATCCTCAGAGGCCTAGCAAGGGGGACGCACCAGAGACAGTGGATCTTAAATATTGCTGTGCATTAATATCACCTGGGAAATTTGTTAAAAATGCAGAATCTGCAGCTGCACCCTCTGAGAATCTGATTGGGTGGGCTAGGGTGGGGCCCATGAATCTGCATATAAAGCCAAGTGATTCTGATGAAGGTCCTCAGCGGTTCATGCTTAGAGAAGTATGCTGTAGGTTTTCAAACTTGAGCAAGCATCTGAATCACCAGTAGGGGCTGTGAAAACACAGATGCTGGACCCTACCCCCTGTGGTCAGCCTGGAGAACTTGAATTTCTAAGCTCCCAGGAGACACTTCTGCTGCTGGTCCAGACAACACACTTTGAGCCCACTGTTTTTGACCCTTAATATTCAAAGTATGGATCTCAGACCAGCAGCATTAAGAACACATGGAAGCATGTTAGAATGCAGAATCTCAAGCTCCATGCCACACATTATGAATCAGGATCTGCTTTATATTTACTAAGATCCCCAAGTGATTCACGTCACATGAACTTTTGAGAAGAGTTGATTTAGATTATAACAGCAGTTAGCAACCTTATGTACACATTGGGATCACCTAGGGAGCTTTTTTTTTTTTTTTTTTGTCTTTTTGTCTTTTTTCGTGACCGGCAACAGATTGCAACCCTCAGTGTCGCGCTCGTACCGGACAGGACCGGCAACGGGATTGCAACCCTCAGTGTTGCCCCCGCTCCTCGCTCAGCCAGTGAGCGGCCGGTCCGTATGCGGGATCCGAACCCTCGGCGGGAGCGCCGCTGAGCTTCCCAAGCGGCACACTGCAGCAGTGCGCCACCGGGCCGGCCCGTAGGGAGGTTTAAGAACATATTGATACCTGAGTCCCAGCTCTAGAGATTTCTGGTTTCATTGTGCTGGGTATAGCCCAGACATCAGGAGTTTTTAAAGATAACCTGGTGATTCTAATATGCAGCTGAAGTGTAGAACCAGTTTGTAGAAGATGCTGGGTAAGTACTTGCTGGATCCTTGTTGATGGAAGTTTCCAGCCATGCTGAGGAGATATCTTCACTTCAGCTCCAGGCTTCATCTTGCAGAGTTGCCTCGGGGGGCAGCAGGGCAGCGTTGGGACTGTGGGTGGGGGGAACACACCTGCCACACTGAGTATTTGCAGCCCTGACACCACAGACCAAGAGAAGAAAAGTCTCGTAGAATGTGAGTACTCTGGGTATGCACAGAAAATAATACAGAATAAAGAAGAGAACCTTTAAAAAAACCCTCTAATTAGTATTCTCAGTGAGATTTGAAAGGACATTGTGGTGATAAAACAGAAAAAAAAAAAAAAACCTGTCATGAAAAAGGAGCAGTCTGAAAACAAGGAAGAGTTCTTAAAGATGAAAAACATCGTTAAAATAAAATGTTCAATGGAGCAGTGAATAGCAGAATGGATGTTACAAAATGAGGAATTAGGGAATTATAAAAGTGATTTCCAAATGCCCAACTAGCTGAATTAAAGTCATCAATCATCCAGAGCACTTTAGTAAAAAGAATCTTTGGGCCCCACCCTAGACTAGGAGAATCAGAATCATCAGGTGGGGGCTAGGAATCCATACCTTCAACAAAGGCCTGGAGGTGATTTTGATAGGCCACCAGATTTTGGAGCCACTCGATTAGAAGGCAGGCCTAAGGGCTTCTCCCCCTAAGAAAGAGACAGAGGGAAATTTTGAGAAACAACAAGCAATAAGGGCCTCAGAAAGGGCCATAGTGTTGCAAAACGCCACTGGGGTAGGGGGTGGGGATGGGAGGTGAGTTGCTGGTGTACCTTCCACCATGTGTGAGTGACAACTTCTGGGTTGTGTAATGCTGTGGCCCTGAATGGAGGACAGATCTTGGAAATCTACTATACAAGGGTATTCCAAAAAGTTCACGGAAAAATAGGATTAAAACATAATATGAATCTTTCCACCAACTTTTGAAGTACCCTCACATGTAACAGAAGTAGATAAATGGGCAGGTGCAGGTGAAATTTTCAAATAAATTATAGAAGAGCATCTTCAGATTAAGAGAGATTACAAATAAGAGGCTAGGTTTATTTTTAGTAGCTTTATTAAGATATAATTCATATACTTGTATTATATCATTCACACATTCAAAGTGTACAATTCTGTTTTTTAGTATGAGTGTACTTCAAAAAGTTCACAGGAAGATTCATATTATCTTTCAGTTCTATTTTTCCACAGACTCTTTCATATACTTAGAGTTAGGCAACTATCCCCTCTGTCTAATTGCAGAACATTTTCATCACTCCCAAAGAAACCCCATTATTCATTAGAAGTCATTCCCCATTCTCTACCTCCTATTCCACCCCTGCCCTAGGCAACCACTGATCTACTTTCTCTCTATATATATTTGCCTGTTCTGGACCTTTAATATAAATGGAATCATGCAATATTGGCCTTTTGTGGCTGGTTTCTTTCATTTAGCATAATGTTTTCAGGGTTCATCCATGTTATAGCGAGTATCAGTACTTCATTCCTTTTTATGGCTGAGTAATATTCCACTGTATAGAAATATTACATTTTGTTTATCCATTCACTATTTGATGAACATTTGAGTTGCTTCCACTTTTTTCCTATTATGAATAATGCTGCTATTAACATTTGTATACGCTTTTTTAGGTAGGCACATGTTTTCATTTCTCCTGGGTGTTTACCTAGTTGTGGAATTGCTGGGTCCTATGGCAACTCTATTTTAACATTTTGAGGACCTGCAAAACTGTTTTTCAAAGTAGTTGCACCATATTACAATACCCCAGCAATATATGAGCATTTCAATTTCTTCACATCCTCACCAAAATTTGTTATTGTCTGTCTTTTTTATTTTATTCATCTTAGCAAGTGTGAAGTGATATCTCATGGTTTTGATTTGCATTTTTTTATGGCTAATGGTGTTCAGCATCTTTTCATGTGCTTATCGGCCACTTGTGTATTTTCTTTGGAGAAAAGTCTATTCAAATCCTTTGCCCATTTTTAAAATTTGTATTTTTATTGTTGAATTGTAAGAGTTCTTTATATATTCTGGATACTAGACCTTTCTTGGATATATGATTTGCAAATATTTTCTACCATTCTTTGGTTTCTCTTACCTTTCTTTTTTTTTTTCCTTTTTGTCTTTTTTTGTGACCGGCAACGGATCGCAACCCTCAGTGTCGCGCCCGTACCGGACCGGGACCGGCAACAGGATCGCAACCCTTGGCGCTGCGCCCGCACCGCGCTCAGCCAGTGAGCGGCTGGTCTGTATGTGGGATCCAAACCCTTGGTGGGAGCGCCGCCGCACTCCCAAGCGGCGCACTGTAGCAGTGCGCCACCGGGCCGGCCCTCTCTTACCTTTCTTACTGGTGTCTTTTGAAGCATAAAAGTTTTAACTTTAAAGTCCAATTTATCTAGTTTTTCTTTTGTCGTTTGTGCTTTTGTCATCATAACTAAGACCTTGTCTAACCCAAGGTCACAAAGAATTACTCCTATATTTTCTTCAGAGACTTATATAGTTTTATCTCTTTCATTTATGTCTGTAACTTATTTTGACTTAATATTTATGTATGTGGTATGAGGTAGGAATCCAATTTCAATGTTTTATCTGTAGAGACCTAGTTATCCCAGTACCATTTATTATAAAGGCTATTTTGTTATAAAGACTATTCTTTCCCCCATTCAATTCTTTGGCACCCTTTTTGAAATGAGTTAATTATAAATATAAGAATTTATTTCTGGACTCTCCACTCTGTTCCATTGATCTATATATCTATGCTTATGCCAGTCCACACTGTCTTGATAACTGTAGCTTTGTAGTAAGTTTTGAAATTGGAAAGTATAAGTCCTTCAACTTTGGTCTTCTTTTTCAAGATTATTTTGGCATTCTGGTTCTCTTGCATTTCCATATACATTTTAGGATCAACTTGTCAATTTCTGGAGGAAAAAAGCCAACTGGGATTTTGATAGGAATTGCATTGAACCTGTAGATCAATTTGAGTATTGCCATCTTAACAATATTAATTTTTGTGATCCATGAACATTATGAGTGCTCGAGTCTTCCTTAATTTCTTTCAAAAATGTTTTGTTGTCTTTAAAGTGCAAGTTTATTCTTCGTTTGTTGAATTACTTTCTAAGTATTTTATTCTTTTTTACTGCTTGGATGAAATTGTCTTAATTCTATTTTCAGACTTTTTATTGCTAGTGTATAGAAATATAATTGATTTTTATATGTTCTTACTGTATCCTGCAACTTTGCTGATCTTGTTTACTAGTCCTTGTAGTTTTTTAGTAGATTCCCTAGGATTCTTTATCTATAAAATCACGCCATCTGCAGATAAGGATAGTTGTGTTTCTTCCTTTTCAATCTGGGTGCCTTTCATTTCTTTTTCTTGTCTAGTTGCCATGGCTAGAATCTCCAGCATAATGTCCACAAGAGTGAACATCCTTGTATTCCTAATCTTAGTGGAAAACATTCCGTCTTTCACCATTAAGTATGATGTTAGCTATGGGTATTTTGTAGATGTGCTTTATTAAGCTGAAGAGATTCCCTTTTGTGTTCAGCAGAATAGTGGCTCCCCAAAGACTCCTAGATTCCTGGAACTTGTAAATATGTTAGGATATATAGTAAAGGGGAATTAAGTTAGCAGGTGCAATTAAGGTTGCTAATCAGCTGACTAGGGGTATTATCCTGGATTATCCAGGCAGCCCCAGTGTAAACACAAGGGTCCTTAAATATAAAAGAGGAGGACAGAAGAACAAGAGAAAGAGTTACAATAGAGGCAGAGTCAGAGCAATGCTATGTTTCTGGCTTTGAAGACGGAGGAATAGGACCATGAGCCAAGGAGTGCAGGCAGCCTCTACAAACTGGGAAATGCAAGAAAATAGGCTCTGCCTTTCAGCCAGATGCAACACAGCCCTGCTGACACCTTGATTTTATTCCAGTAGCCCAGAAGTTTCAGACTCTAACCTATAGAACTGTAAGGTAATAAATTTGTGTTGTTTAAGCCACTGACTTGGTGGTGATTAGTAACACCAGCAATAGAAGTTTTTCATCAACCCAAACAGAAACTCTGTACCCATTAAACTATAACCCTCTATTCCTCCCTCCTCCTTCCCAGCCCCTGGTAACTACTATTCTATTTTTTGTCTCTATAAATTTAACTACTCTCTACATATCTGATATAAGTGGAGTCATACAGTATTTGTCCTTTGGTGACTAGCTTATTTCACCTAGCATAATGTCATCAAGTTTTGCCTATGTCTCGGCATGTGTCAGAATTTCCTTCCTTTTTAAGGCAGAATAAATTTTCATTGTATGTAGGTACCACATTTTGTTTATCCATCCATCCATCGATAGACATTTGGGTTGCTTCCACCTTTTGTCTATTGGGAATAAACTGCTATGAACATGGTGTACAAATATCTGTTTGAACGCCTGCTTTCCTTTGGAAGAAAAGGAATTGCTGGATCATATGGTAATTCTATTTATAATTTTTTGAGGAACCGCCACATTGTTTTCCACAGCAGCTGCACCATTTTACATTCCCACCAGCAATGCACAAGTGTTCCAATTGACCTAGTGTTTTGCATTGTGCTTTTCTGTTTCTTGGGACAACATGCAACATAACTGATGTACCATTTCCATGGACACAGGGAGGGACAGGCATAGATCTAACTCCAGCCAGGCAGATTCTTCCTTGGGGATTTTAGGCCAGAGCTATTTGGACAGACCTACTCTTTCTACTGGGATTATACATTAGTTAGGGATTGAAGCAGCTACATGTAACAGAAAACTGAAGTAATAGTAGCATGACCAAGACAGAAGCTTATTCCCTCTTGTAAAAGGCGTTTGAGATAGACAGTCCCAAATGGCACAACGGTTTTCCATTATCCTCAATGACTCATGATCATTCTGCCTTTTTTTTTTC
>NW_007727260.1:374143-375679 GCF_000696425.1 Galeopterus variegatus
CCGCACCTCGCTCAGCCAGTGAGCGGGAACAGGTTTGTATGTGGGATCCGAACCCTCGGCGGGAGTGCCACTGCGCTCCCAAGCGGCAACAGTGTGCACCGGGCCGGCCCTAACCTTTTTTTTTTTTTTTTATCATGTGGCTTCCCTCCTCAAAGCTACCTCATGGTCACAAGATGCCTGCTGTCACTCCAGCAGTCCTCTCCATGTAGCAGGCAAGAAAAAAAAGGAAAAGGGAAAGGGCAGAAAGATGGATGCTAAACCCACCATATAATTTTAAAACCCAACTTATGACTTTTATTTTTTGGCCAGAACTAAGTCCTACCTGCAAGAGAGTATCAGAGAGGTAGTTTTTATTTGGCACATTGATTCCAAAAATAAAATTGGGGTTCTATTAAGATACTGGATACACTGATAGTAATCTCTACCACAGATTGTTAAACTACAGAAAGTGAGTCTAGAGCTGTTGGTGGCCACCATGCAGAAAGCCTACCAAGGACTGGAGAGACAGAAGTCTGACATCACTTGACTTCTTGTTACAGCTGTGCCTCAACCTTCCAGTTACTGAAGCCAATATATTCCTTTGTTTCTCATACACTAGTTTAAGTTGGGTTTTTGCCATTTGCAATAGAAGGAGTTCTGACTAATGCAAGGATCACCAAAAAAGGGTTGGTTAAATACATTATGGTACATCTAAATAAATCTAAGATACATATTTAGGATAAAATTCTTGCAGCTATTCCAAGTAAATGTACATATCTGTATAGATATATTTATCTCTATCTGTAAAATCTCTGGAAAAAATCTTGAAAAATACACCAAAATGTTAATGGTGATTTATCTTGAAATGATGGGACTTTTGATAATATTTACTTTCTCCTGCAGGAGAAACACTTATTTTCTTTTTGTTTGTTTCTTTTTGTCTTATTTTTTCTCAAAAAGAACTTTAAATCATTTCAAGCTTTCTTATTAGTGTTTGGGCCCCCCAGAGTGATCTACCATGCTGCGTGGTAGACACAGTCTAAGCATGAAGGATCGTTAGGGAAGCTGCTGCCAGTCGACTGCTCCTTCTATAAAAGGCCACTGTTGTGGATCTAATGTTAGGAATTCTGTTGCTGGGGCTTGTCAAGATGGTGTAGCTGCAAAACAAATACCCCAGGAGTTGTGTGATCCAACTGAAGGCATGGATTAAAGCCATCAGAACCACACCTATTACTCTGTGAATGGATCAATCCATTCATGAGAGCACAGTCCTCACAATCTAATCACCTCTTAAAGGCTCCACCTTTCAAATACCATAATTGAATTTGCCACCTTCTTAACACAGTCACAGTCGGGGTCAAATTTCCAACACATAAAATTTTGGGGGACACATTAACCTATAGCATATGTTGAATCTAAAAAAGTTGAACTCTTAGAAACAGAGAGTAGAATGGTGATTGCCAGGGGGGTGGAGGGGTGACAGAGAAATGGAGAGATGTTGGTTATAGGGTAAAAAGTTTCAGTTAGGATGTATAAGTTTTGGAGATCTGTACAACA
>NW_007727260.1:376483-378408 GCF_000696425.1 Galeopterus variegatus
ATGTTGGTTATAGGGTAAAAAGTTTCAGTTAGGATGTATAAGTTTTGGAGATCTGTACAACATGGTGAGTGTGTTAATAATAATGCATTGCTTACTTGAAAATAGCTAGGAGAATAGTTCTTAAATGTTCTCACCACACACACACACAAAAGTATGTGAGGTAATGTATTTATTAATTAGTTTAATCATTCCACAATGTGTAAATATATCAAAACGTCACATTGTACACTGTAAATATATACAATTTTTATTTGTCAATTATACCTTAAAAGCTGGAGGGGAGGGATGGAATAAGAAGAAACCAACTCTGCCGATACCTTGATCTCTGACTTCTAGACTCCAGTACTGTGAGAAAATAAATTTCTGTTTGTTTAAGCACTCACTCTGTGATACTTTGTTATGGCAGTCCTAGCAAATGAATACAGGCAGGTAAAATCCTAAATTTGAGTGGTGTCACACAGGGTTCTGCCTTAGCACAATTAAAATTTTTCTTCTTTTTTATTTTGTTGAAAAACATTTAAAACATGTTTTCAAATATAAACATTAAAACAATTATTAAGGATGTATGTTGGCTCTAGCATATGGTATGGCAGAAGCAGGAGGTTTTAACTCTTTCTCTAAAGATACAGCCCACCATTATTTACTTCTCAAGAAATGATGTTGGATCTAATAGTTTCAATGGTCAACCTTAAATAACCCATCCACTCAGCTGGATTACACAACTCCTTGGGTATGTGTTTTGCAGCTACAGCATCTTGATGAACTCCAGCAATAGCATTCCTAACATTAGGTCCAGAACAGTGGCCTTTTATGGAAGGAGCTCCCCTAACAATCCGTCAAGCTTTTCTCCACATCTTCACCAATACTTGTTAAAATCTTGTTTTTTTCTAATCATAGCCATTCTAACAAATGTGAGGTAATATCTCCTTGTGGTTTTGATTTGCATTTCTCCAATGATTAGTAATGTTGCATGTTTTTTCATACAATTGTTGGCCATTTGTATGTCTTCTTTTGAGAAGTGTCTATTCAGGTCCTTTGCCCAGTTTTTAATCAAGTTATTTGTTTTTGTACTATTGAGTTGTTTGAATTCCTTGTATATTTTGGATATTAACCCTTATCAGATATATGATATGCAAATATTTTCTCCCATTCTGTGGGTTGTCTCTTCACTCTGTTGATTGTTTCATTTGCTGTGCAGAAGCTTTTCAGTTTGATACAATCTCATTTGCTTATGTTTGCTTTCATTGCTTGTGCTTTTGGAGTCACATCCAGAAGATTATGGCCCAGTCCAATATTAAGAAGCTTTCCTCCTATGTTTTCTTCTAGTAATTTACAGTTCCACGTCTTGTATTTAAATATTTAATCCATTTTGAGTCCTTTTATATATATGTTGTGAGTTAAGGGTCCAATTATATTCTGCAGGTGGATATTCAGTTATCTCAGCATCATTTATTGAAGAGACCATCCTTTCCCCATTGTGTGTTCCTGGCACCTTTGTCAAATATCAATTGACTGTAAATGTGTACATTTATTCCTGGGCTCTCTATGCTGTTTCATTGGTCTATATGTCAGTTTTGTGCCCATACCATGCTGTTTTGATTATTATAGCTTTGTAGTACATCTTGAAATCAGGGAGTATGGTGCTTCCAGCTGTGTTCTTTTTGCTTAAGATTGCTGTGGCTGTTTGTGTCTTCTGTGGTTTCATATGAACTATAGGATTATTTTTTCTATTTCTGTGAAAAATGACATTTGAATTTTGATAGGATTTGCATTGAATCTTTAGACTTCTTTGAGTAGCATGGACATTTTATTTTATTTTATTTTATTTTATTTATTTATTTATTGATTTTTTTGTCTTTTGTCTTTTTTCTATGTCCGGCAACGGATCGCAACCCTCAGTGTTGCCCCCGTACCGGACCGGGGAC
>NW_007727260.1:379142-380963 GCF_000696425.1 Galeopterus variegatus
CCCAAGTGGCGCACTATCCAGTGCGCCACCGGGCCAGCCCCAGCATGGACATTTTAACAATATTAACTAATCTGTTCTATGAACACAAGATATCATTCTATTATCTGTGTCATCTTCAATTTTTCATCAATGTTTTATAGTTTTCGTTGTACACATCTTTCACCTCCTTGGTTAAATTTATTCTTAAGTATTTTATTTTCTTTAATACTATAGTAAATTGGATTGTTTTCTTAATTTTGTTTTTGGATAGTTCATCATTATTGTATAGAAATGCTACTGATTTTTGTATGTTGATTTTATATCAACTTTACTGAATTCATTTGTTTTAATAGTTTTTTGTAAAGTCCTTAGGGTTTTCTGTATATAAGATCATGTCATCTACAGAGACAAGTTTATTTCTTTCTTTCCAATTTGGATGTCTTTTATTTCTTTTTCTTGCCTAATTGATCTGGCTAGGACTTCCAGTACTATATTGAATAGGAGTGGTGAGAGTGGACATACTTGTCTTATTCCTGATCTTAAAAATAACCTTTCAATTTTTCACCATTGAATATAGTGTTAGCTATGGGCTTGTCATATATGGCCTTATTATGTTGCAGTGCATTCCTTCTGCATATAATTTGTTGAGAGTTTTTTTTATCATGAAAATATATTGGATCTTGTCAAATTCTTTTTATGCAGCTATTGAGATGATCATATGATTTTTAATTTTCATTCTGTTGATGTGGTGTATCACATTTGTTTATTCATGTGTTGAACTGTCCTTGCATTCCAGAGATAAATCCCACTTGAGCATGATTCTTTTAACATGCTGTTAAATTTGGTTGGNTTGTCATATATGGCCTTATTATGTTGCAGTGCATTCCTTCTGCATATAATTTGTTGAGAGTATTTTTTATCATGAAAATATATTGGATCTTGTCAAATTCTTTTTATGCAGCTATTGAGATGATCATATGATTTTTATTTTTCATTCTGTTGATGTGGTGTATCACATTTGTTTATTCATATGTGTTGAACTGTCCTTACATTCCAGAGATAAATCCCACTTGAGCATGATTCTTTTAACATGCTGTTAAATTTGGTTGGCTAGTATTTTGTTGAGAATATTTGCACCTATATTCATCAGGGATATTGGCTTGTAATTTTCTTTTCTTGTAGCATTCTTGTCTGACTTTGGTATCTGGCTAATGCTGGCCTGTAAAATGAGTCTGGAAGTTGAACACATGTGATCTCTAAAATTAAGAATATATATATAATCTTTACAAACAAAATAAAATAATAATATAGCTATTTTGTTTTGTAAAGATCATTAACCAAATTTATATTATGATCTCATTTTAAAATGTGGCTGTGAATGAGTGTGTGTATTTGTTTGTGTGTTTGCATAGAATTAAACCCAGAAAAATATTCACAGAGAGGTTAGCAGTGGTATCTCTTGGTGGTAGATCTCCTGGTAGTTTTCTTTACATTATTTTATATTTCTGGGTTGTCTGAACATTTTGCATTAACCATGTATTTACTATGTGTGATGGTCAGTTTTATATGTCAACTTGGCTAGGCTGTAGTCCCCAGTTATTCAATCAAACACTAATCTAGGTTTTGCTGTGAAGGTGTTTTTGTACATGTGATTAACTTTTGTAATCAATTGCCTTTAAGTTAAGGAGATTATCCTTGATAATCTAGGGGGAACTGGTTCAATTAGCTCAAAGTCCAGAAGGGAAAATCATATTTCCCTGAAGAAGAATAAACTCTGCCCATGGACTGAAGCTTCAGCTTATGCTCAAGAATTCTAGCCTTGAGCTGGCCAGTTAGCTCAGT
>NW_007727260.1:381540-384659 GCF_000696425.1 Galeopterus variegatus
CTGGCCAGTTAGCTCAGTTGGTAGAGTAAGGTGCTAATAACACCGAAGTCTGGACTGAAGCTTCAGCTTATGCTCAAGAATTCTAGCCTTGAGCTGGCCAGTTAGCTCAGTTGGTAGAGTAAGGTGCTAATAACACCGAAGTCTGGACTGAAGCTTCAGCTTATGCTCAAGAATTCTAGCCTTGAGCTGGCCAGTTAGCTCAGTTGGTAGAGTAAGGTGCTAATAACACCGAAGTCTGGGGTTCAATCCTTGTACTAGCCAGCCAGTCTTACCTCCCCCGCAAAAAATCCAGCCTTCCCATCCTGATGGACTTCCCTGTAGATTTCAGACTTGCCTAGACAGTTCCCACAATTATATAACCCAATTCCTTGCAATAAATCTCTTGATGTAAATATTTTTACTGCTTCTGTTTTCCTGGTGCATTCCTGACTGATACAGAATTTGGCACCTGGAAGTGGGGTGCTTCTATAAAAAATACCTAAAAAATGTGAAAGTGGCTTTGGAACTGACAATGGTTAGAGGCTGGTAGAATTTTGAGGCACATGATAGGAAAAGCCTAGATTGCCTTGAACAAGCTGTTAGTAGAAATACAAATGTTAAAGATTGCCAGGGAGGGTTCAGGAGGAAGTGAGGAGCTTGGTAGAGAAAGCCTGTATCATCTGAAAGCATACACATATTATAAATAGAATGTTGGTAGAAATATGCATGTTAAAGGCGCTGCTGGCAAGGGCATAGAAGAAAATGAGAAACATATTATTGGAAACTAGAGGAAAGGAGATCCATGTTATGGAGTGGCAGAAAGCCTAGCTGAATTGTGTCCTGCAGTTATGTGGAAAGCAGAACTTGGCTATTTAGTTGAAGAGATTTCCAAGCAAAGTGCTGAAGCTATTTCCTGGTTTCTTTTTATTGCTTATGTAAAATATGAGAGGAAAGACACAACTTCAAGAAAGATCTGTTATGCAAAAAGGAAGCAGCACTTCATAATTTTGAAAATTCTTAGCCTATTCAGATTGCAAAAAAATACTAATATTAAGAGATTCACTGTTTAGGAAATTGTACTCAGGAGAGAAGGCCAAGGGTGTGGCTGGACAATCTTTTGCCAGAGTGAAAGAGATTAAAGTTGTGACTCATGGGTCCACTCAATCATCTCAGTGAAAGCCAGGGATAGATGTGGGATTGGCCAGGAATGATCTATGGAGGACCCTCTTGTCTAATGGTATGAATCTCTGTGAAATACATGGGAGATCCACAGGGTTTTTGAGGATGTTAGTCCAGCAGAAACATTGTCAACTCAGACTGAACTGTACAGAGAGAGGATGAAATAAAGGAAGGCTGTTAGACTCCCAAAATTCTACAGGCAGGAAAGAGGCTAATAAAACTACTGAGCTGAAAACATGTATTACCCTTCAAGGAAAAGGAAATATAACTCAGAGGGCAGAGCCTAAGGCCTAAAGGCTGGAGCTGTGGGAGCAGAGGTAGAAGCCAGAGCCTTACACCCAGAGGACAGAATCTTGAGCCACAAAGGGTTACTCTCAGGCCTTGAAACCTGATGGAATTTGCCCTGATAGATTTTGTAATTTCTTAGGAGCAGTGACCCCTTTATTCCTTCCATCTTCTCTCTTTTGGAATGAGGACATTTGTAACTATTATACTATGCAGGTACCACTATTGTATTTTAGGAACAGATGACTTGTTTTCTAGTTTCACAGGTGTATGAATAGAAAGGAATTTTGCCCCAGGATGGATTATACCTAAAGTCTCACTTCTACCTGATTTAGATGATGATATTTTGGACTTGGAGCTGATAAGATTTTTGGACTTAGTTGATGCTATAATGGGTTGAAACTTTGGTGATGTTGGAATGGGGATATATTTGACATATGGGATTGGATGTGAATCTTTGGGGACCAAAGGGCAGACCACGGTAGGCTAAAAAATGTTCCCACAAAAGATATTCATATCCAAATAAGTAATGTTGCTTTATATGGCAAAAAAAAAAAAAGTCTTTGCAAATGTGATTAAATTAACAATCTTGAGATGACGAAATCATCCTGGGTTATTCAGATGATGCTTAAATGCAATCACATGTATCCTTATGCCAAGGAGGCAGAGAGAGGGAGATTTCACATATACAGAAAAGGCGATATGATAACCTCAGCAGAGAGAGAGAGAGAGAGATTTGAAGATGCCTTAGGCTTTGAAGATGGATAAAGGGGCCATGAGCCAAGGAATACAGATGGAAAGTAGAAGCTGAAAAAGGCAAGAAATGCAGCTCTAAAAAGTGGAAAAGGCAGGGAAATGGATTCTCCCCAAGAGTCTTTGGAAAATGTGCAGCCCTGCTGATACCTTGATTTTAGCCCAGTGAAATTAAATTTGGAGTTCTGGCCTCCAGAGCTATAAGAAAATAAAGTTGTATGTTTTTTAAGCCACTAAGTTTGTGGTAATTTGTTTGGGCAGGAATAGGAAACTAATGCACTACATAATCAGAAACATAATAAAGCAGTATTAACTTGATACAAATATTATATATAAATACCACTGAGGTTGAGTTCTAATATTTTATTTGGGAAGTTTATAACTATTTCTAAGAGAGTTAGTCTGTACTTTTCTTTCATGTACTATCTTTGTCAGGTTTTGGTGTCAGGGATGTACTAGTCTTCTGGAAATAAATGAGATGCCTTTCTTCTTTTTGTAGGTTCTAGAATAGCTTAAATAAGCAGTGGGAGCAGTAAAATTTTTTGCTTCCAGTATTCTGATGAGGGTCAGCAATTGGGTCACGCTCTTAATATATTCTATGATTCTTTTAAATTTTAGTAATTACGATAGTGCGTTAGATAAGCTCTTTACATATATCTCTTTAAATCCCCACAATATTCCTATGGGTAGGTTCTATTGGTCATGCCATTTTACAGATAAGAAAACTGAGAGTAAGAGACATTAAGTAATTTGACAAGGCTCCATAGCTATCAAAAGGAGGAGCTCAGGGCCGGCCCGGTGGCGCATGCTACAGTGCGCCGCTTGAGAGCACGGCCGTGCTCCCGCCGAGGGTTTGGATCCCACATACAGACCGGTTCCCGCTCACTGGCTGAGCGAGGTGTGGGCGCAACACCGAGGGTTGT
>NW_007727260.1:385659-393315 GCF_000696425.1 Galeopterus variegatus
TTGTGATCCCGTTGCCGGTCCCGGTCCGGTATGGGCACGACACTGAGGGTTGCGATCCGTTGCCGGACACGAAAAAAGAAAAAAAGGAAAAAAAAAAAAAAAAAAAGGAGGAGCTCAGACCTAAAATAAGGAGTGTTTGGCTTTGAAATGTATACTTTTTACATTAATAGTGTAATATCATAATAAAAAGGTATTAATAATGCCTCCTGGTTTTATACTTTTTCTTGCGCACTTTTAGTAATTCATGTTTTCTTAGGAAATCTCTTATTTCATCTAGATTATGTATGTAGATTTAGTGTTTAGCATAATAGAAAAAGTATTATTTTATAATTCTTTAAATGTTATCTATATTTGTGGCTGCATCTCCTTTCTTATTCTAAATTTTATATAGTTATGCTTTCTCTCTTTCTCCTTGGATTGACTACTGTCTTAGTCTATTTTCTGTTGCTTATAACAAAATATCTGAAACTGGGTAATTTATAAAGAAACAAAATTTATTCCTTACAGTTCAGGAGGCTGGGAAGGTTAAGGTCAAGGGGCAGATCTGGTGAGGGTCTTCTTCCTGGTAGGGACTCTGCAGAGTCTCAAGGTAATACAGGGCATGACATGGTGAAGGGGCTGAGCGTGCTATCTCAGGTCCCTCTTTCTCGACTTGTAAAGCCACCAGTTTCATTCCCGTAATAACCCATTAATCCATTAATTTAATAATCCATAAATGGATTAATCTATTCGTGAGAGAAGATCACATCTTAAATCTCAACATCACAGTCAAATTTCCCATCTTCTTAATACTCTTACAATGGGGATTAAGTTTCAACATGAATTTTGGAAGGGACAAACATTAAAATCATATCATTCCATCCTTAGCCCCCCAAAGCTCATGTTCTTCTTACATATAAACACATTCATTTTGTCCCCATAACCCCAAAATCTTAATTTGTTCCAGCACCAAAAGTCCACTGTCCAAAGTTCAGCTGAGAGGCTGTGAAATCAAAACAATTATCTACTTCCAAGATACAATGGTGGGACAGGCAGAGGGTATATATACATTCCCATTTCAAAAGGGAGAAATGGGCCAAAAGAAAGGAGAAAACAGCCCAAAGCAAGTCTGCAACTCAGCAGGGCAGACATTAAAGCTGAGGAATAATCTCCCTTGACTCCATGTCCAGCATTCTCTGCACACCGGTGTGGAGGTTGAGCACCCAAGGGCTTGGGCAGCCCTGCCCCTATGGTTTTGCTAGGCTCAGTACACCTAGCTCTTCCAGGCTGGCATTGCATGCTGGTAGCTCTGCAGTTCTGGTCTCTCGGTGGCAGTTTCACTCTCACAGCTCCACTAGGCATTGCCCTGGTGGAGTCCCTCTGCTGCAGCTCTGACCCCACATTTCTGCTTATCATTAGGCTAGTGGAATCTCTCTGCAGTGGCTCTGCCCCTGCGACAAGTCTCCGCCTGGGCCCCTGGGCTTTTCCATATATCTTTTGAAATTTTGATGGACAAAGCCATGTCTCCAGTGCTCTTGCCTTCCTTGCACCTGCAGAATTAATACCACATGGATTCCACCAAGGTTTATGGTTTGTACGTCTGGAGCAGCAGCATGTGCTGCATATGGTCCTGCTTGAGCTACAGTGAGGCATCACCAAGGTTTATGGCTTGTTCCTTTTAGAGCAGCGGGTTGAGCCCTGGGGTCACTTGAGTCACAGGTGAGGTGGTCTCAGAGTGCTGTACTAGGCTGCAGGGAACAGAGTTCTGAGGTGGCCTTGGGTATATAGCCTGTGGAGAGAGCCCTCAGCTTGACTCCCAAAGCCATTCTACCATCTTAGGCCTCTGGGTCTATGATGGGAGGGGCAGTCTTGATGTCTGAAATGCCTTTGGGGTCTTTCTTCCATTGTCCTGAGGAAGAGCCTCTGATTTTGTTCTATTTATACTAATCTTCTTATCGATCAGTACTTGGTGACATCCTTTGTTTCCTCTGATAAAAATGCTCTTTTATTTTCTACCACATGGCCAGGCTGAAAATTTTCCAAATTTTTCTGCTTCAGTTCCCTTTCAGTGATAAATTCTGCCTTTGTCATCTCTTTGTTCTCTGTAAGTAGTTTTGCTGTAAGTAGTTAAAATTAGCCACTCAGCCGCCTGGATGCTTTGCTGCTTAGAAATTTCTTCCACCAGATACTGTAGGTCAGCACTGTTAAGTTCAACCTTCTACAAAGTCCTAAGGCATGGACACAGTGCAACCAAGTTCTTTGCCAGTTTATAACAAGGATGGCCTACTCCAGGTTCCAATACCTTGTTCCTTTGTTTCATCTGAGACCTCATCAGAACGGCCTTTACTGTCCATCTTTCTATCAGCATTCTGGTCATGACTACTTAACCAATCCCTAAGGCTTTCCAAGCTTTCCCTACCCTTCTTGTCTTCAAGCCTTCACCAGGATCTAGGCTTTGTATAGCCTGCTTCTCAAAATTCTTCCAGCCTCTGCTTATTACTCAGTTAGAAAGCTGCTTCCATATTTTCAGGTATTTGCATAAGCAACCACCCCACTCTTGGTATCCATTTTCTGTCTTAGTCCATTTTCTGTTGCTTATAACAGAATACCTGAAATTGGGTATTTTGTAAAGAAACAAAATTTATTTCCTACAGTTCTAGAGCCTGGGAATTTCAAGTTCAGGGGATCATATCTTGTGAGGGTCTTTTTACTGATAGGTACTTTGCAGAGTTCTGAGGCAGTGCAGGGCATCACAGAGTGAGGAAGCTGAGTGTGCTGGCTGAGGTCTCCTTTCTTCTTATGAATCCACCAGTCTCACTCCCATTATAACCCATTAATCAATCCATGAATGGGTTAATCCATTCATGAGAACAGAGCCCTCATGACCCAATCACCTCTTAAAGGCCCTACCTCTCAAAACCATAGTCAAGACAAAAAGGAAAAACAAACAAACAAACAAACAAACAAAAACCATAGTCAAATTTCCCACCCTCCAAATATTCTTACCATAGGGATTAAGTTTCAACCTGAGTTTTGGATGGGACAAACATTCAAACCATAACAACTTAGTGGATGATCTATTTTATTGCCACCCCCCCACCATCCAGCTGTCTGACTTAATTTTTCTGTTTCCAAACTTAGTAGTTAAAGTTTTGAATTGTTTTCCTTTATCATATTTCCCTAAGTTTGCTTTGTTGTTTTTCTCTAATTTCTTCACTTACTAAATGCTTGTGGATTGCTTAATATATGCCAGACATATTCAATTGAATACTTAATTCATTGATCATTTTTATCTTTTCTTATTTGGTAATCGAGGTGTTTAAGTCTATATATTTCCTTCCAAGCACAGCTTTGGCTACAGCCTATAAGTTTCTACATGTACTATTCACAACATTAAAATCTACTAAACATTCTGTAATTGCAATTTTTATTCCAAGTAGTTAGAGGGGTTTGGTTATTCTGCCATTATCTGTTTATAGTAGCAGTGAATTATAACCACAGAATGTAATTTATCTGTACATTTTAGAATATCTCATAGACTAATAGCCATTTTTGCAAATATTCCATGGACATGAAAAGACTGCATTCTCTAGGTACTAGATATAGAAATCAATATTAGTATTAATATTAGTCAATATTAAATCATCTTTATTCTTTAAATTGTTCAGTTCCTTTGGATTTCTCTATTTTTTGCTAGTTTGTCAGTGACCGAAAAAAGATATACTAAATACAGAGAACTTTATATTCAACAGGATTTGTTGTACATGTGTCATTTTAACAGTGATGGTATAAGCTGTCAGCCAGGATATAAAAATAGAGTTCAGCAGTATCATGATACTGGCATACCCTAAAGAATGTCTCTCCAGTTTGTTTTCTCAGTAGAATCCCTCTGGGTTTTTAATACCAAAACTCTATTAAGCATATTTATTTATCAATATATTTTTGGCTGATGTTTACATAGGAAAAATGGTATATATATAACCAAACCTGAATTGAACATTTTAACAAAACAACATGCAGAAAAGTCTTAACTTTCTTTCTAAATACAAATGGTAGAATGTCAGATTCATATGAAGATGTTTTAAAAACACGCTGAGTCTCCACAAGGGTCATGGGAACCATGACATGTTACTATATCCAAAGCAACTGATTTTTGTTTGTTTGTTGCTGTTATTAAGATACAATTTATATTCAGTAAAATGCACCCTTTTATTCTATTGTGGAGAATTTTTTAAAAATTTATAATGAACACATAATTGCACATACTTATGGGGTACAGCGTGGCATTTTGGCATCTGTATACATTGTGTAATGATCAAATCAGGGTAATTAACCCATCCATCATCTTAAACATTTATCATTTCTTTGTAATGAGAGCATTTAAAAAGGATACAGCTTTCCAAGTTTAGCAAGCATAACCACCACTACAATCAAGATATAAGATACCTGTATTTCTATCACTCCAAAAATTCCCCTATGCCACTTTGTAGTCAACTCTTTCCCCTACCCCCCCAGTCCCTGACAACCTCTGATCTGTTTTCTGTTCCTATAGTTCTGTCTTTTCAGAATGACATGTAAATGGAATCACACAATAGATAGCCTTTTGGGTCTGGCTTCTTTCACTTAGGATAAGACATTTGAGATTCACTCATGTTGATGTGTGTATCATAGTTTGTCCCTTTCTTTCTTTCTTTTTTTTTTTTTTTTCTCCTTTTTGTCTTTTTTACTGACCGGTAACGGGATCGCAACCCTCGGTGTTGCGCCCGCACCGTGCTCAGCCAGTGAGCGGGAACCGGTCTCCACATGGGATCCGAACCCTCGGCGGGAGTGCCGCACTCTCCAGTGCGCCACCGGGCTGGCCCCTGTCCCTTTCGATTGCAAATAACATTCTATTGTATGGATAGGCCCTAGTCCATTTATTCTTTCCCTGGTTGAGGAACATTTGAGTTATTTCCAGGTTTTGATTCTTATGAATAAAGCCACTATAAATATCAATATACTAGTTTTTGTGTGAACATAAATTTTCATTTCTTTTGTATAACTATCTAGGAGAGAAGCTGTTGGGTGATGTGATTATTGTATGTTTAAATTTGAGACTGTCAAACTGCCTTCTGATGTGGCTGTGCCATCTCACGTTCCCACCAGCAGTGAGCAAGGGTTCCTGTTGCTCCACATCCTAACTCATCAGCTCTTGGTATTGTCAGCTTTTTAGAAAATATATATTAGTTATTTTATTTACTTTTATTTATTTATTTATTTATTTTGTCTTTTGTCTTTTTTTGTGTCTGGCAACGGACCGCAACCCTCAGTGTTGCGCCCGCACCAGACCGGACCGGCAACGGGATCGCAACCCTCGGTGCCGTGCCTGCCCCTCGCTCAGCCAGTGAGCGGGAACCGGTCTGCATGTGGAATCCGACCCCTCGGCGGGAGCCCCGCCACGCTCCCAAGCGGCGCACTGTAGCAGTGTGCCACCGGGCCGGCCCATATATTAGTTATTTTAATAGGTGTATGGCGTGTTTCCCCAACACTAGTGATGATGAACATCTTGTCATGTGCTTATTTGTCAAACATATATCTTCTTTTTTTTGTAAGTTTATTTATTTATTAATATTACTTTTTTTTTTTTACATTCTATGATGTTGCGGAGAAAATTGAGGGGAAGGGGAGAGAACAAAGGAGAAGGTAATAAGGGAGGAGGAGGAGGAAGGAGGAGGGGCAGAGTTGAGGCCTGTGGCACCCCCTCATTCCTGCAGGGGAGACCAGGAGGCTTCCAGCGGTGGCCCAGACATTGCTGAACTGGGTGCAGATGTCAGAGAGGTATGGCTGAAGCCCTCGCTCCCCCCAGTACCCCAGCTTGGGAGCCCGGGGCACTTCCTGCCGTGGCTCAGTGGTCATCACTGGCTGGTTGCAGGTGTCAAGGGGTATGGCTGAGACTCTTGGCCCTCCACCACCCCAGCTTGGGAGATCTCTGGGTGCTTCCTGCGGCAGCTCCTTGGTGGTCATCACTGGGCTGGTTGTGGGTGCTGGGGAGCAGGGCCAACACCCTCGGCCCCCAACCCTTGGGATTGGTTGCTGGTGTTGGGTGGCATGGCTGAGGCCCCCAGTCCTCTGCACACCCTGGCTTAGTAGCCCAGGGGACTTCTGGCCCTTCTGGGTTTTATAGGTGTTCTTTGGTGATGTGAGACCTTTACTAGTCAATATCAAACTTTGTCTCTGGTCTGTGGGTGTTTTGTTTTTTCTTCCAGTTCTCTGTTGGATTATTTGCTGTTCCCACCACTTAAACTCTGCGCTGGAACTAATTTGTTGTCCTTTGCTTACTTCTAAAATGGGGGAACTTCCTATGGGGACCGGTATTTGAATTCTGTGGTTGAGCCAAATTGTTGCTTTGCTACTGATTCCCTGGGGAAGGCTTTTTGTGCAGCTCAGGTTTTAATGGTTGACGTTATAGGTACCCCCAGGTCTCATGAGATCTGGTGCACCTGGGGTGTGTACAAACTCTGGTCTGGGCCTGAGTCTTTCCAGCAAACTGCACCCCCTGCAGTTCTATATTCCTGACCAGTCTCCTCTGAGTGGTCCTGTGCTGATTGGGGGCAGATCGGCTGTCCTTGCTTGTCCCAGTGTTCTCCCGGTGGTCTTGTCTCCCCCACCACCTGTGCTCCAAACACTTCCCATGGGATGGGCATGTGCCGGTCCCTTGCAATGACTCACCAGCCTCTGAGTGGCTCCCTTTTTTCAGTTGTTGTGGCCCCTCGCTCCTATGTGGGTCCACGGGAACCCTGTTAGTAGTCTTGCTGGCCTGGGGGCCACCAAGGCCCTCTTCTCCCTTGTGACCTCCAAGCAATTTCATCTGAGCAGCACAGCTGTGGCTTCTGCCAGCTCCTGCTCCGTGCGCTCAACCAGGGCTAACCTTGAAGTGGCTGCGGCTCAAAATGGTTGGAGCAGTCCTTTCTTTCTCTCATCGTGGCTTCTCCCACCTTCGTGCACATTGTAGGTCTCTCCTCCTCTTCCCCTGAGCTCTAGCGGCCAAAGCTTGGCTGTTGTTGCTCTTTAATAGTTGTAAATTGGTTGATTTGTGGGAGAGAGTGATGCTGGGGACCATCTGTTCTGCCATCTTGACTGGAAGCCACTGCATATATCTTCTTTGATCAAGTCGCTTTTTAAACCTTTTGTCCATTTTTAATTGGAATATTTATTTTCTAATATTGAATTTTGAAAGTTCCTGAATCAAGTCTTTTTTCAGATATGTAATTTGCAAATGTTTTCTCCCAGTCTGTGATTTACCTTTTCATTCTCTTAACAGTATCTTTGGAAGAACGGAAGTTCCTAATTTTGATAAAGTCAAATTTAGCACTTTTTTCTTGTATAGATTGTGGTTTTGGTGTCATATCTAAGAAATCTTTGCCTAATCCAAAGTCACAAATATTTTCTTCTATGTTTTCTTCCAGAAGCTTTACTGGTTTAGGTTTTTCATTTACATATTAGATCCATTTTGATTTAAACTTAGTAATTTTGTTTGATGATTAGAAAGTGATGTTTTAAGCATTTTACATGAAAACATTATAGTTGTTACATGGATAGGCATTTTGCCATGTTTTAGTCATGTTTTAGAAAATTATCTCAGAAAAAAAAAAAAAATGGGCTGGCCCGGTGGCGCACTGGATAGTGCGCCGCTTGGGA